>NC_047528.1:110425891-110584501 GCF_012275295.1 Melopsittacus undulatus | reverse complement strand
AGAGAGCTCCTGAAGCAGTGTCCACCCTCTGAGGATGAGGTATTTGGCCACCTGTGTGACACATCTAGTAGACCATCTAAAATAAAGAGAAGAAGACCAGTCACCGGTCCTGTTCTGTCACACTCAGTATCAGAATAGCCATTGTCTGCACTAGGACCTAGAGCCCAGCCCAGCCTGTGGTGTCAGAGGGTCCCTTCCTATCTGTGAGTGCTGCTACAGGGAGATCCCATCCATACCTTGGCTCTGCAGTGCAGTCTTGACAAGCTTTCCTCGCCTATATTCACCTCCCTCTGCTCACCTCACCACCATCCCAAAAGCAAGAACTTCACTTTGTTAGTATCATTGAGTGGGTAGTTTATTATTATGTAGATCTCTCTTGTCTGAAGGTCTGTTATTCATTCTGTGTGGAGGTGTTTGGCTTCAGTCACATTTATCTGTCTGTGTCCGTGTTTCAAGGATTTCCATGGTATTGACATTTCCATTACAGGAATTTGAAGAATGTTCAATTATATACAGGCCATGAAACATATTTACTTCTTTCTTTTTTCTTGTTCTTATGTCTGCCAACTGTTCCCTGCCAAACTTTAAAATGGGCTACTGTAAGATATACATTTGGGGTTTTTTTAAACATACCTACTATATTGTAGCATATACACATAGTGCATATGTGGAAGCTTATGCTGTAGCATTAGAAGGCAGCACCAGATTTGATGTGGAGGATTATTGTGGGCCCGTTTCTAATTTCTCTAATGTTTTTTGTTAATAGCAGTACCTTTTTAAAATGCCTAATAAAATAGTGTAGCATTAATTTAAATAGAAATTTCAGTCGGTTTAGATATCCCCCCCATTATAACAGGTCAGGCTTTTAACAGATGTCTCAATAACTTTGCTATTAGGAATATTTAATGAATTAAAATCAGGCCTCTTTGTCTCTGTCACTCATTGAAATGACCTACATAT
Source organism: Melopsittacus undulatus (assembly GCF_012275295.1). Lineage (NCBI taxonomy): Eukaryota > Metazoa > Chordata > Aves > Psittaciformes > Psittaculidae > Melopsittacus > Melopsittacus undulatus. The sequence goes on along the minus strand of NC_047528.1, from coordinate 110,583,541 downwards.
TTGGCAGATGGAGAGGACTTGCTTGTGCATTAGTACTGATGGATAGGGGTTTTTTTTTCAGTTGTGTATTTTTGGAGAAGAGAGAAAGATTTAACATAAGTTAACATCGTTTATTTTTTATTAATACCACACTTCAGTTGCCCTTTACAGAAAAATCGTATTAGGCACATCTTGCCTTTTAAGCATGGAAAACATCTAGGACATTTCTCCTGGGCACAAGACTTCTGTCTAATGTAAAGCTTTCAGTGAAGCAGTGGACAACTCCTTTGCAAGTGCATGGACTAATGGAGCTGGAGCAGAAGGTGCAGTCACTCAGTTGCTGCAGAGGTTCTAGATGAAATCTCCTCTGGGGACCTGAGCACTTGCAAGGCTTTTTGGGGTGTTGGGTTTTGTGCTTAAGTATCTTCATTCCTGACATAGTCTTGCTCAAAACAGTTAGTTCGCTGGCACGTTGTTATGCCCGCACATGTCTCTGTATTCTTTGAAGAATCAAAAAGGACCTCTCAAGTTGAAGATTATGATGACAGCAGAGCCTGAATCCTGCTGTAAAGAGGAAACCATAGAGAGAGATTTAGTTGTAGATGCGGTCTTTTTATCTACTGCAGAATCACTCTCTGGCGTCCTGTTCACGAGTGCAGGTAGAGATGATTTCTTATTATTTTTGTGGGGAATTTGATTGGAATGTAACTAATTACACAAACAAGTAGAAAAGCTCCACACGTAAATGTGCTGCCTGAGCAAGCAATACATCCCACAGTCATTAATCAAGAGATAAAAAACACAGTGGGATCCAGTGAAGTTACTTAAGGGATACATTTGACCCGCTATCATTGTTTTTCCTGTCTATACTAAAGACCTAAGTCAAGGGAAGATTCTAACTTTCTGCAGTTTCCATTGACATCACAGAAAGCTGCAAACTGGTAGCATTTCTTCAAGTCAGACTGTTTGGATTCAAGTATATCAATACTGTCTGGTCAGATTTAATGACATTAGTACAGCACATTCACAAAATAGCAAAGTTGGTAGTTACAGCCACTGTGATGGTATTTTATTCCTGAAGATTCTCCCTGTTTGCAAGGAAGTTTAACTTTCTCCTTCCCAGTGAGAAGAGCCTGCAGGTCAGTTGGCAGCCAGGAGTGCTTTCCCAGTCATCTGTCAAACTGGAAGGATATTCCAGGGATTGAAGAGCCAAGTGTTATGTTATCATAAACTTGTCATAAGGTAATACTGTTCCTCTGGCCTGCACTCTTGAGGACTCTGAGTGGGGATGTAAGTGGAGTGGTTATTTGGTGGTGTGGATGATGATGATGGTAATAATAATGACCACAATTTTCAGCTCTTGACTGAACCACTTGCTTAGAACAATATGAATAAATTTATACTTCTGGGATTTGGTTTCCCTTCTTGGAATTTTAGGTCTTTTTCATACTTAATTCAGGTAGAACCTGAAGGCTTTCTGGATTGATGGCCTGGTTAATTTCAACTCCACACTTCCCATTTTAAGGAGCTTCCAGGGATATAGGAACTGCCGTCATTCCAATTGGCCTGCTCTGTTACATGTTTTGTGCCTGTGTGCTATTAGAGGAAAAGAAAGCAGACACCTTTTCAAAGGAAAACAACAGTTCTTGAGGTAAAACCAGGAAATCATTGGGCTAACCATGATCTTGCTGGGCATCAGTGTTGTCCCTTAAATGGAAAATACCACTGGATGTGTGTTGTGTAAGTAAAAAAAAAGATAAATCAAAAGTTGTGATGCCCTTTTAGCATTACCTTTTAACTCTTTTTCTTCTTGCACAAAGAGTGACTGTAAGGAATAAGAAACACACTTAGGCAGAGACAACAGGCGAAAGGATGTGGTACATCCTGCACCCATTAACACTGTCAATTAGCACCATTTATCTTGAAATTTGGCCAGCTTGGAACACAAAAGTATGGATGTCAGGGTTTGGGCCAGACAGAAACATAGAAAATGATGGTATTTGTGGAGACATCAGCCAACGTGGGGGAGAGAGGAAAGGCGCACCGTGATTCTAAAAAGAGCTGCCTTTTGTGTGTGTGTGAAAATTTGATTATAAGATGATTCTTTCAACATAAACACAATTCTCTAAGGACTTATTAATGCTTCAGTAGCATAGTGGAAAGACTTTAGTGCAGTCCGCTTTAATAGCTTTCTGGCTTGAACCCCAATACATAATGTTCTAGTAATAGTTTATGGGTGACTGCAATAAATTGGTAGCAAGTGTTTTCCATTTTTTGGCTCTTCTTATCAGATCTGCTGGTGGAACATTTTGTTCTGAGAATATTGCAAAGGCAATTGATCTGCTTTGGATGTGTGCTCAAGAGTTTTGTGTCTTTTAAAATATATGTATGTAGGAGCTCTTTCGCCACCTTCTGAGATGTGCAGTGTAAAGCTCGAGGCCATTAAAATGTTATGGGGGATCTGAGCAGCTGGTTAGAACCAGCAGGACTCCACCTCCCCTAACTGATGTTCTGTGAATACTGCCAGAAGGGCTTTCCTTCCCCCTGCCACTTCCCTTCCCAATGCTTTCATTGTTCTAGTCTTTTCATGCAGCAGTGGGATATCTGTTCCTGTCCGTGCAGGTATAAAGATCTCTCACACAGGATCATTTTAAGCCCTGATGGCTTTTAGAAACAGAAAGAAACATGGAATATTTTGCATTTGGTGGTGAGGAAAAGAGCCAGTTTTTGATTAGAGATGGGCCTGACATGGTCACCTTTGATTTCTATTGGATTTGGAGCTGAACTTAACTGTAATTACAGAGTGAAATTCCATGGCCTCTATTATGCAGGAGCTGTCCCTCTTGGTCTTCAAATCAATTAATTCACAGCTCCAGATCGTCTCTATAGCCGGCCTAATTGAAACAGTCTGCTTTCATCTCCACTCCCACAACTACAAGAAGACTTTGGTAGCTGAACCCAGATTGGAAATGTCTATCTGCTTTCTGTGTGTGTAAGAGGCCAAACAAAAACCATCAACCTGATTGCCTCCGAGTTTTAATCCTCTGGATATGATAAATATTAAGTCAGAGGTACTGCGTATCGGAGAGTAAGCCAGCATTGTACATTATCCAGTGGATTGTGCCATTGAACATCCCATGCTTGTTCCTGGCTCCATTTAAGCATTCTGGCTTTTTGCACAATCATCCATCATAGCTTGTAGATTAGACACAAGATGAAAATGGGTACATTTCTGCAAGATAACATTAAACACATGTAAAAATTAAAGGACAACCGAGTACCTCCTTCATTCCTTTAATCTTCTGCATGTACTGGAACATTTGTTTTATATAAAAGTTATATTACAAAAATACTGGACTTGGGGCAAAAATCAAATCTTAAAGAATGTAAATTAAAGTCTATTCACAAGATATTGGAGAAATATTTGAAGTAACAGAATGTGGACTTTGCCCAGTTAATGTTAGAAGTATCCCAAATGACAGCAGGGGAGTCAGTTTGGTTGTCATACAAAGCTGCAGAGAGAGCTGGAGATGAACAGAAAGTACTGAAAATCTGGCCCTGAGACAATAAAATGAAGTGCTAAGTGGAGAAGAGGGAGCATTGATGAAGGAAGTTAGAAACAGAAGTGCAGAATAAGGGTTGTCATACCAGAACCACTTCTAACGGTGTTTATGCTGTCAGATGCAAAATAAATGTGGATATTTCTTCTCTGGTGTATGCTAGCCATGTTATAAAAGCGTGTTATGGACTCATAGAAGGAGAAGAGCATCTGAATAAAAGGGCATGCAAGTTGGATTCTGACTATGGAGAATTCAGTGCTTCATTTTTGCAGTTCCCATCCAGCAGCTCCGCTCTGCTTTCACAGCTTGTTGTGAGCAGGGATCTTTTTCCTTGCTGTTTATTTCTTTAACAAAGTTACTAGGATAATACCATCAACTGCTTGGGAGTGCCACCCTAAACAGTTTGATTTCCTTACTCTCCAAGGGGAAAAAACCCAACCCGTGTTCAGACACAGTTCTGGGAATCTTCTGCATATTGCATTCATGTAGAAGCTGCAGTTTCATCCTGTGTAACCACGGACAGTTTTCAAGCACTGCTGCTAGTGATGCACTAGGCTGACTGTTTCTCTCCACGGACAGAAATCTGTCCCATTTCCTGCTGAGGATTCTGGGCAGGGTTGTCCAATAGGTAATTTCCTGCAGTAAACACCACAGTAATTAGAGTCATCGTTCCAGAGCACTGAACTTTCAGTGTCTTTTATTACTGAAATCTCAGGAATTATATGAGAAGCCACTGCAGTCAGATGTGCCTATTGTTATTAGTTTCGGTTGTGCTAAGGCAAATATATATAATGTGAAAAATGAGAAACTAGATGGTCCTGTATTTGTAGCCATTTATATTACTAACATGCCCTTAAAATGTATGTACAGGAGCAAGCATGCAACTCAAGACCAAAGAGGATAATCCAAGAAGAACAGTGAAAACCCCATTTCCAAAAAAAAACACCCTCAACGTTGCTTTTTTTTTTGTGCTTCTCATATTTATGAAGTAGTTTGTTTATTTTTATTAAGGAGCAGGTTTGTAAGTCTGTGTTTAGAAAACTCCTCACATTACAATCAGTAAGGTCTAGTGTAATAGATAACATTGAAATGAACATAATATTTAAATTAGCAAAATTCAGACGCGTGGTGATGTTGAGAATGCACAATGAGGAGCCCTGCAAGAAGGCTCAGGGAGATTCCATTCAGATTATCTGCCCTGGCTTAGAGAGGGCAATATTTCCCTATACTTCTATTTTCTGATGGGTCAGAAGGAGAGAATTTGAGGGAGAATGTTCTACTTAAAATCAGTGCAAGTGGGAAGAGACATTTTTGAGGTGTGTTCCCTTTACGTTTACTGTATCTCTGCAGTGTATAAAGTGGTCTACTTACAGTGCCGGGATGTGTTTGGAATAAACAGTAGAGTGCTATATTTCACTGTAAAGTCTGTCTATAGAAAGTGCTGGCTCTCAGATCAGCTGTTTACATTTTTCTGAAGAAGCTCCCATCTGTTACATCAAACTTGTTAATATAGGTCTACAGCATACAATAACATTAATGCTGTAAGTATCCAAATGGAATGTCAGAGTCCAGTCGCAGATACCAGATTCAAATGTGGCAGTGTCCTGAATCCACCTCTTTTACTAACAGGCCATTTAATAATCCATGTAAGTATCTATAGATGTCTAAGTCTTTGAAGGTCTGTGAGGGGCCAGATGTACAAATGCAGTTACAACATCAAATCCTCACAAAAGCTTTTCCCCCACACTAACATGACCACATAAAATTTGGCCTCTTTTTTTTGGCTTCACAGCTACAGTACTGTCAAGACCTATTTAGATTGCAAATAGGCTTGGGAAGGGACATCTCTGAGCTTCATGCTGTTCCAGTGAAGTTAAAGGCAAAGCAACCACATAAATAGAGATACACCTCACTTCCATGTATATTTTGACCCTTGTTTAAAAAAACCCCACCAAAACAAAAGAATCCCAACCCATAAAGTTTATGATTTGTTTCTTTTTTTGTTCTGGTTTGCATTGTTTCAATTTAAAACATAACTGAGTCCTTGATATTTTTGTTTATTCCTATGAGCTACTATAATTTATTATTATAGTGGCCATCTGACTAGAATGAAGATGTATGCCCCTGTTTTGATCCTTGTAATGATGGAGGGTGAAATGTAAGTTTGTTATATTACCTTTCTTGTTTCTAGTCTTTTGTATCCATGGTTTTTTAATTTACATTGCATTGTGAATGAAAACCCTTATCTGCTGTTATGTTTTTTTCCTGCCACTCAAATTTTGCATCAACACAAAAGGTTTGTTCTTCAGTTCGTGTTCAGTATTTGGTCACGTTCATTATGAGGTGTATCTAGAATACACAGATCACATACATAAAATATCATTTCTCACTGTGTTTTCCTTGAGATCTTATTATTGAGGGCTATTTTTTTAGTGGACAGAAACCCAGTCTATGCATAAAACTGCATTCAAATAAGCTTTGCACATCTCATCATATCTATTTTTATTCCCAAATGCTCAGTGATCACCAGTAATTTCAAGTACAATGCTTATAAATCATATTACTCATAAACACAGTGAAACGGGCTAAATAGGTCCATGCAGAGGGTTAATAGTTCAATAATAATTAAAATAATCCTCTAAAATTCAGTAACAACTTTGGCCACCTGCCTTCGTCCAGCCCCCAACACCACCCTCAGTGCTCCTTAAAGAAATCCTCATGTTAAAGACAATCTTGTGTAACAGATTAACATATCTGGAACATTACTCAGATTTTTGGGCAGTGGCAGTCTGAACATGTACCAAAGTTAAGCTTTTTTTTCTCAACAGTGACCTGCTGTTACCTCTGGACTTTGTTTAACTCCTAACTGGAAAGCACTGCCTGTGGTATCATGGGGAGGGTTATGTCTGTGTTGGAGGGGCTCTACTGAACAGAAATACCTAATGTTTTAAGGGGCTTACACAGATAAACTCAGTACTGTGAGCACTGAAGTGTCACACTCGCTTTCAGATTTGAATGGCCACGATACCTATTTCCTAGATTGGTTTAGTCACAATAGGGGATCGCACAGATAGGGATGCACGGGTGGATGTGCAAGAGAGACATTAGAAATGCAGGATTTTTTCTCTTCAAAAAATGAGGTGATGTAATATGTCTGGGTCAGAAACAGTAACAATCATCTAAGCACAAGACTGGAAGGTAGGAAGCCTTTTATTCTCTTCTTTATCTCATCCCGACTCCTTTTTCTGATAGGTTTTCCTCACTTGTAAAGTAGGAATCATGCCAGTGGGATTTGTGATGGAAAGTGTTTGAGGCACCACTTGTTATTTTCTAAGTATGATACAACCTGCAGTTTATTGTCCCTGTTTTTTAGGTGAACAGACCTAGGAACAAAATAACTCTCTGCTCTGAATGGAATTTAACATATGAGTCCCATTTTTTTGGGTAACAGATTTCATCTTGTCCGTTGGTAAAATAATTGGCCTCTGTAAAGAACCAGTAAGTAAACAGCCAAGCAATTTTTGCTAGTACATACCGTAATTCCCATTTTTAAAATTACCTAATAAAGATTGCCTTTTAAATAGAGCTATTTGGGTATATCAGGGGTATGTTGTACTAAATAAAAAGAAGGGGAAAAAAAATCCCTGTGTCATTTGAAAGAGACCATTTAGCCTCTGAACATATTTGTTCCACACTAAATAATAGATGTAATTCTCGAATAAATAGAACATGTTCTATAGCCTTCTATTGGAAACTGTTTTGTTCTGAATACTTCACCCACTCCATGCACCTGCCCCAAAACAATAAACAGATTCAGCTAGTATGGGTTGTAAGTAAATTTTAGGAGCATCATATAAATTATTAATTTAATAAAGTTAATATTTAAATAACTTTTTAATCATTAGCAAAAGTGGAAAGTTCAGAGTTAAGATATTCTTCTTCCTCCCCATAAAAATAAACATTAACAAAACAGTCTTAATTCCTATGCAGAATGTTGGTTACTCTGGTTTGGAAAGTTAACGGTCATAGATGGATGTGAAGATATTACTCTTGGCAAAGTATTCAGGTTGTTTTCATGCCCTTGCAAACATTGTCCAAAAGTGTTATTGGCAGGTTAGTACCTGCAGTAGGAATTATTCGCGTTATCATTATTAGCATATGGATATACTCATCACTGAGTTAACTGAGAGCTTTTCGATGTGTTTTCTCATCCTGTTACCTGGGAGAAAGAGTCAAGGCCACTGTGTTTTTTGACAGGTCTTGTTGAGCATGGTTCTTTTTGGAACAGGTGGGTCAAATCAATAAATAGTGCATGTATGTGTGGAAGAAGGCGGTAAGATCGGTGACACAATTCTGTTCCAAGGAGAGGCCATTCCACTATTGGTGCCCTGGAAGATCCCTCTGCTCTTTGATAAATATGCTGATCAACTGCTTGCTGCAGCTTAGCTTCCTGGTGGCAGCATCTTTGGTTGGAGTAGTGCTCCTTGGCATCCCTCTCCCTTCCCTCCTCTCTGTCCTGAAACAGTGAGAGCTGGGCTTCAGCTACTTTGTTAAGTATCAGTTCTTCTCTGCTGGTAGCAGCCAACCAGCTATAATAAATTATTAATTTAATAGTGATACAGGTGATACATATACTTGTTGGGGAACTGTTAGCATGTTACTTTTGTTCTAAACAGGGTGAAGCACGAGCGTGGCAGCAGTGTTCCTAGCTATTGGCTCAGTGTTAACTGCTGGGCTTGTGATAAGCGTGTGTGGTTCAGGCTAGGTCGCTACACAGTAGTGCTTTGTTTTAAAGCAAGACTCTTTTGCGCTTACCTAATGGGTGATTTTTGCCAGTAACTGAAGAAAGAGGAAAAGCTTAAAACTGCAAAATCTGATTCTTGAGGTACTGCAGCTTCCTTGTTCCCTTGGTCTTGGAAGGTGATTGAGTGGAAGTGCTGGTATTCTTTCATGTAACTCCACTGGTATCCTGTGATTTCTTTAGTGAACTTCCAAGGTTTTATTTGGCAAACACACTAAGATACTTTACTTAACTTTCTATGCATAGAATGGAAGGTGTTAGTCTAAGCTATTCTTTCGTGGGAGAGACAAGCCAATGTATCTTTCATTCCCGTTGTCTGTTTTAATTGTGCAAGAAGCATCACTTTAATTTTGTGTTAACCAGTTTTCAGCTTGGAAGAGCTATTTGAAATACCACTTCACAGCTACTTCAGCGCTTCAAGATCCTATCATGTAGCATAGTGCCAGATTTGTCTGATATGTGCAAATATGAGTAGAAAAATCAAGCATTTTTGGATCCCTAAATCTGATCTCTGAGTTGAGACAGAAAATGGTACAAGCTCTCCTGGTTTTAAAAGGTATTTTGGCCACAGTCAGATTCGTTTTCACTGGGATTCAGAGCTATCTCCTTTTCTGAATAGTAGGAGTTGTGATCAAAGTCTGGTAGCAGACTTCTATCACCTTACTTGGAAAAAAATCTCATTGTGATGTGAGCTTTATTTATAGCTATTATTTATATTGTGACAACACCTTCATTATCTCTGTTGGGCTTCCAGTCTGGGCTAAAAGCAGCACAAATCTCAGCTAGACCTTGCAACTTACAGCCATTTGTTTGGCCTTCCAGTAGCTCAGGTCAACTGTTAGACTACCTGGATGCTTGCAGTACAGCTCCCAACATGGTTTCAACCCAAATACTATATATTGATGTATCTCAACTAAGAAGCAGCAATGAATTCTGGTTGTCTCGTTTATCAGTGCACTAATAGATCTATCAGTGTGCTCCTACCTTTCCTGGCATACACATATAGACCCTGGCCTGTCACCATTTTGCCTGTTAGAATAGATAGCAAGGAAATACAGAGATTTACTTTGTGATACGATATGGATATATAGCTCACTCCTCTAAATATGAGGCATGTAGTCTGGGTATTCTGTCTAGATGGAAGGGCACAAGAAAGGGAGAACCTTCTTTGGCAATTGACTTAGCCACGTATCCAAGAAGAGAAGGAATCACCCTCTCAATATGCCCACTTTGTTCCAGTGGTAAAAGGAGCAGTCTAGGCAACAGGGTCTTTTAGATGGCCAAAGTTAGGTGAGGTGCCTTCACTATTAATGCCTCCATGTTTTTATTTTATTGCTTGCAAAGTGTGGATGATCTAGTTCTATTTGGTTTTGCTTTAAAGCGCTTTGAGATTCTTGATGCTAGAGTTATGCAACTACGAAGTAGCATGACTGGAATTGCGAAGTTAACGGGGGAGATGTGATACTGGCATTTTTGGAGTGGGCTCTATATTAGTTAATAAAGAGGAAAGAAGGTTTTGTTGTTAAAGCAGTGGAGTGTAACCCGAGATAAAAGTTCATTACTCAGTCACAGATTTCCTAAGTAATTTCAACCTATGTGTCCCAACTCATGGGAAAAAGCAGCTCCTGCTCTTTCACTCATTTTCTGGCTTGTCTGAGAAGTTCTTTTATCGATGGCTGTCTCCCAGTCTGTGTTGCTGCAGTGGCCAATACACCATCTCACTGTGATCTCTAAGCCCTACTGCAGTATCGTTTATTACCTGAAAATTTAGTTTTGTATTACACAGTATGTCTCAGAATCTTTGTTCAGTCTCATTTAACATAGGAGGGCAAAAACCTGGATAATGCCTCCAAGTCTGTTAAGTTGAAGAAAAGTGGAGGTAATTTTGTGCAAGTTTGAGGAAAATCTGTGTGTAGGGCGTATTAAAAGTATATCAAGTGGATCACATGTTTTTAGGGGTATCAGCTCAAGAAACAGATTTTACTCTGTAAACTATTTGTTGTAAAGCATTCTCATTGTAAAAACACTACCATATAATAAGCAGCAAATTAAATTCATTCTTGAACCTCATTGATTGCACCAAAGGTTAGTTTGATCCACAGCTATCCCTTCACTTTTGCTGGTTAATTTTCAGCTAAAAACATAGAATCCCTTTTGGATTGTTTCCTTCAGATCTTAATCTGTACAAAGTTTGTATTTGTTCTATAAAATATGAGGCATTCTTGTAATGGGAAGATCTGCCTGCTTGCAGTGTAGCTCCTGACATGGTTTTAATCCAAATGCTGTATCTCAACAAAGGCTTTTACTAAATCAGCTGTCCTCAAAGCAGGATGAATGTTAGAACTAAAAATGTGCTGCGATCTGAGTATCTCAGTCTTCTTCATTAATATAATAGTTATTTTTGTAATAATCTTAATTTTTAATTAGACCCATTCTTATTATTTGCTTTCTATGTACTGACTTTCACATTTTAATCATTACAGAAAATAAATACTGTACCTGTAATGAATGATAGAAATGATAGGATAAAATAAGGGAAAAAGTGATGTGAGGTTTGCAGACGTGTTTTGGGTGTCATATTCAGTGCTATTTTAGGTGTGTACTTTCCTTCTAATTCTCCTTATATTTAGACTAGAGGAACCTAATGCAGCATGAAGGAGCTGTTTTGTGTCCAGAAGTCTTTGCAAAGTGGCGACTATTGAATATTTAATGTTCCCCACTGAATGTAACTGGGGAAAGAGACATTTTCTAAGAGATTCTGTCGATTGTTTTGTTTTGTGGGTTTTTTCCTAGAGGAAATGTGAACTGTGTTTCTCTATTGTGAGGCAGTTTAGGGTACGCCGTGTAAGTGTTGTACATGTATCAGAGTAATTCTGAAGTACGAGAAGAAAAAGAATGTGAAATAGGCTCAATTTTGTTTTGTTTTTGGTTTTCTTTCACAATAAAAATGTTCTTGAACGTTACTTGACAAATAGCAACTGAAGATGCTGAGAAAAGCTTTGGAACTGGTATTTTGTCAGGGATTGTGGTAAACAGTGAGGGCCCTTTGTAATAATACTGAAAATACTTCACCAGCAGAAAAAAAAATGCTTTTGCTGTAATATATTTCTGCAGAGAAGAGGTTTGTATTAAAACAAGTCTTAGCATCTGTCTAAACTACCTCCTTATTAATGGATTTATAGATATATTGACAAATTGTTTAGCAGAAGAAATATATATGTATATATATAAAAGAAAACGTTTACAAACAAGATTTCTTGCCTTTTGATGGACTTTTCCTTCTTAACTGGGGTATCGTGAGCTTCAGAGGCAACTGGAAGCAACTTGTCTTGGGAGGCCATCATCCTTCCTTCACGCTGATGTATTCACCTGGCAGATGATCTCAGAAGAACCTATTTCTTTTGGATGTCAATATTTCACTTCATCAAGAACTAGAGTTAGGGTTAAAGAAGAAACCTCCCCCAAAATTTACTATACCTGCTTGTTTCCAAGGGTATGTGGTGAAAAGAGACACCTGTATCTAAAGTGGCTGAAATAATTTGGAAGTTAAGAAGGATGCAAATAGACAAAATCGCTTCCTTTGCCCCTTTCAAAGTAATAAGTATTGCACCACGACTACTTACAGGCCATTTCATACAGGCCTTATTCAGGTGAGGCTGAAGGATTTTCCTTTACCTGGCCCTTACAGATGGCTGCTGGTGCAAGTTTGGTTCACTTTGTAACTAGGAGCAGGATGAAAAATAATACAGTTTTCCTCATAACTAAGGGCTAAAGTCAAAAATCTCCATTCCAGTGGTAGTTTCTAAACATCAGTGCACCAAAATGGCTATATAGCTATAGCTGGGTAAGTGGAGTCCCTGCTCAGGACTGCTTTCCAGCTCTTCCAGCAATACTTGGATCTGATTTGACCGAGTGATTCTCCTTTGGTACCACCTGCTGCATGTATGCACTGATCATCCTTCCCTGGGCCTTCCAGTTAGCATTGTGTATGTACATGGTGGGAAGGCTGCACAATGCATGAGTACATGGCCAACTTACCTGCCTCTTGAAAAGTGTCCTGAAAACACTTATAAACTCAAAGGAACATCTTACTTTGTCTTTTGGGTCTGGTAAAATATAAAAGGGTTGGGGAAGATTGGCTGTGTGCTTTATAGCAGTTGTCTCCACTGTTAGACTTCAGAAATTAAGAAAGCCACCTTTTCCTTCAGCTGGATGTGTGCTGAGGCTTCCAGAGGAAGATGTGAAATCAAAGGTGAAAAGAGGGATGGGCATTATCCCTAATTCTGCATCTTTGCTTTATCAATGTATTTGTAAGCTAGCCTTTAACTGCATCATCAGATACATTTTAGAGTTTTCGCTGCATGTCTTCAATTCCTCTTTATTTTCCGTAGCATTAGGTATACTTAGAAATACATCTATTACTTATACACTGTTCTCTTCTGTGTCAAACAGAATTTGTAAGTCATTTGTGTGAGCAGTACACAGTAAACCATTTTCACACAGTGTACTAAATATTAAATATACAGCATAACGTGCTAATAAAATGTTGCTAATGTAAGTAGGCCACCTAAATTAGAGGCTAAGGCAGCTCTATGATTAACTGTCTCATTTCTTCAATTGCAACTTTGGAAGGCTTCAGCAGGCAAAAAAGAAGAGTATAATACATAAATATTGGCAAAATTGCTAAGGTCTAAACCCAAGGAAAAAAACCCCAAATTATGTTGGACCATTATAGCATTTAAGAGTAGATTAATAAATATATTATCAGATGCCACGTTTGTGTGCCTTTGTGGCAATGCTGAGGGAATAGCAGTATATGAATACCTTGTTCAATATTGCCATAATGCTCTTGTGAAGACTTTTGCTTGTGTGCCGAACTTCAGAATAGGTTTTTAGTGGCATGTCTCATGTGCACAACTTCAGTATATATGCATATGTCTTTATTAATCCAAGGCTTCAAAAGCAATACGATAGAATCATTTCCAAAGAAAAGGTAGTTAAGAAAAATTGCCTGAGATTCACAGTGACATTTCTGCTGTGCTGCTGCTGTAACTTCTTCCTGCATGGTAATGACTGTATGCTGGCCTGAGGTTACTGAGGATGAGATGGCATTGTTTTACATTACTGAAAGCTGGATACTTGTGTTAAAAGGTTATGTGCTTTTATGTTAAAAAGGTGATGTGCTAACTTCAGCACTATAAAAATGTCACTGCTTTGTATCCAGCAAGGACCTTCCCTCGATTTCAGCACATCACCGGGGAAAGCTGCATCACATCAGCACTGGGTTAGGCAGAATGATGTGTCAGTAGGAGGGAGAACGTAAAGATGGACTCAGCTGGAGGTCAGGCCTAGAAGAGCATCTCGTTGTATTATCAGGGACTGGTGCAATGACTGTTTTATTTGCAGCACAGACAAGGTTTACTTCAGCAGGGTAGCTTTATTCAATAAAGAAAATGGGATTGTACCTGGCACTGTTTTATCCTTCATTGTAGAATTTCTGTCTGGAGCTTTCACCAGGTTCTCCCTCTGAATCTAGCATCTTCCTAGCACATGTGCAGAAACAGGAGAAGGTGCCTGTGCCTCACAGGAATCTCATTTTCTCTCAGTTGCAAGTCAGAAACAGCCGGCTCATTCAGTAGTGAATATGTGAATACAGGATCTTTATACTAACCCTTTTATTTCTGTATTTAAAATTCTACCAGGGCTCAGGGAGAGGAAGGTATTTTGGGGTTAATAAGAAATGTACATTCTTCAAAACAACCCCATCTCCAAAAAACAAAAAAAAAGTCCACAGCCTTATAAAATATCTGGTTTGTGTCCTAAAATAAAGCATGTATTTCATGCTCTAAAAGTCTGAGGTTTGTAGCTGAAAATGATTAAGTAAATAATTCAGAATTTGTTGTGTTTACTTGTTAATAATTAAGCAGGTTAGTCTGTGTGTTTTTTATAGACAGGGAGCTTTACTTATTTATTTTTATTTACTTGGCTCATGTTCTGATTTTTAAATTCGGAGAAGTTTCTGCCAAGGAAAAGATCATGGGAGGAAAGGCATCAAGGAGTTAAGTGTTGTACAGGAAGCAAAACCTGTAGGGACATAGTCTCTAGCGAGAATGGCGAATTGTCAACTCTCGCTTGCCTTCTGCATTCCTCCAGATGAGTCTCTGGTGCTTTGAGGGAATTAAATCTTAAAGGTGATAATGGTTTTTTGGACAAAAGCATCACCTTTGGGTCATACTTTGTGATGCCACTGACCAAGGATAGAGGAGTCTTTGTTTCGAGGTGACATTTGCTTCATCTCTGTCAAAGGGAAGTTTCAGCCTTGTTCTGAAATAGAACAGCAAAAAGAACTCGGGTAAACAGAGACACCGTGTATCTGTTTCCTTGTTGTGTGAGTTACAGTCTGGTGAAAGGGTGTAAGCTCACGGCTGTAAAGCCTGAAATCTTTTTTGTCATTTGAGGAGGTAAGAGAGGCCAACCGCAGTGTGAGCTGCTCTCCTAGGCACATTGAGATCCATCCGCTGTGAGACTGCATCCTGCGGCTGCTGATAGTTTGCTCCCGAGTAATCAGCCAGGGCATCCTTGCTCTCAGTGATAATGAACAGGCCAATAGTTTCCCAGGTTCCCGTTGCATCTTAGTGGCTGTCTCTTGAGTAAAGAACAGGGATGAACAGCAAAATAATTCTGTGTTTTCTATCCAGCATTTTTCGGTTGCTGTTTGCGTAGCCTAGACTTGAAACAGAGACGAGATTTGGGTTTGGGTTTGTTTTTCTCCCTCCCCTGGCAGGCAGTGATCCACCCCACTGCCAATCACATTCCCTCCCTGACTTAAGCAAAGGCACTGCCTAATGTTTTTCAGCATTTGAACTGCTCCTTTGGTCTTGGCAGAGTAAGATATCATTTGATATTTTCACTCACCTTTTCCAAAAGGGAATGAAAGCACAGGGTAGTGAGAAAAGTCAGTTGAAATGATTGGCATTAAAAGACAAAAGCTGCTGAAATGTGAGAGTGATCTTTGGACTGTATATTAAAAATTAAAGATTTAAAAAGACTGTTTATGTGAGAATTAATAGCCTGATTTTGTTGACAGTTGAAGTCTTCATCTGTTACCATGGCATGTTTTAATTCTCTGTCTGCATTGGTATTTCCTTCTGAAGAAATACTCAGGCTAGTTGCTACTACTTCTAATATTAAAAATGCCATTTGCTTAGAATCATGGAATGGTTTGGGTTGGAAAGGACCTTAATGCTCACTCAGTTCCAAACCCCTGCCATGGGCAGGAACACCTTCCATTGGACCGGGTTGCTCTAAGTCCTGTTCAACCTGGCCTTGAACACTGTGCCAGGGATGGGGCAGCCACAGCTTCTCTGGGCACCCTGTGCCAGTGCCTCAGCACCCTCATAGGGAAGAGCTTCTGCCTAAGAGCTCAGCTCAGCCTCCCCTCTGGCAGGTTAAAGCCATTCTCCTTGGCCTATCCCTACAGGCCCTTGTCCAAAGCCCCTCTTCAGGTTCCTTATGGCCCCTTTAGGCACAGGAGCTGCTCTTCCATGTGAGGTAATTATGGGCAGATAGTACTCTTCAAATAGAATTTAGGAGTGCACGTGTACAAAGCTTCCCTTTCTGCAAAAGAGCCAATTCATATCCAGTTCATTATCTTATACTTGCAGGCCGGGTTGATGTCTGCGCTAGGCATTTGCCTTCAGAAATTCTCCAGAATCTGTCTTTACCATGGAGTATAAAGCTAGTAATTTGATTTATTCCCCTTTTCTCTTGAAACAACAAACTCTAATTCTCAGTGGACCAAGGTGTGTATCACAAAAATATTGCTGCACTCAGTAGGAATTGATCTGTGGTTGTAAGTCCAAGGGAAGATGTTGAACCAGCCACAGAACTGCTCAGCAGGGTCCCTCTGTTTGAAGCTGGGGGGTAGGTGATGAGCCTGTGTGAGTCAATCTGTTCTGATGCTAGAAGTACTGTCCTGGAAATGAGAGGACTTTAGTCTCCGTGCCACATTAGACTTCTCCATAAGCATCGAATTCACACACAAGTTTGGGTTGTTTGTTTTTACAAAAAGCATTACAATGTCCATTTTGCTAAGGACATTCTTTACACAATGTTCATGCCAGGTTGACTGAATCTCAGAAGAGACTAGGAGATTTGATGGTAGTCTCACAGTGAATCATTGTCTGAAATCCTTTTGGCTCCTATAGTCTTAGTAATAATGAACAGTGATTCCTTTCATCCACCTGCTGCCAGAGTTTAGTTTGTGTGTGTAATGGCTGCTTTTGGAAGGAATTGAACTGTTAGAATTGATCTTACTCCCTGAATTTTGTTCTTTAAATACAGAATCTTAAAAGGAGAAGATCCTCACAGTTACCATCCTATAATATTTTTTCCACTCACCATGAAAGCTTGATAACCCTGAGAAAAAACGTAAATAAAATTTACATGTTCTTTACATATTCTTGAAGGGAATGTATTTTTCTCGGTTTCACTTCATCTGATGATAGTTCGCTGAATAGCATTTTTTTCATTAGTAGCAAATGTCAAAAGGCCATGGAGCTTATAAGGCATTAACATAAGGAAATGAACAAGTATGTATAGTTCTTTCTTGTTTGCATTTGAACAGTATGCTGTCGTTACTGTATAAGCAATTGGCATAGCACAGGAGGCATCTTTGATTTAGGACTGTTTAAGCTATCCATTTCAATTTTTGTGGTAGATCTCATTCTGCTTAGATAGTTAAAAAACACCAGAATTAATAAGTGTACCTAATATACTTCATCCTTAAAAGCACATTTTTCTAGGAAATTACCATGATCTGTCTCAAGCCTCTGAGGATTGTGATACATTGGTGATGCTGAGGTCAGGATGCCCTTTGTGAGCCTGTGCTGTGTTCACCTTTGCTTAGTACATGAGGGCTTACTTGCAGGTGGACGAAAAGTGGTTTCTTGAGTTGCGTGCATAGTTTTTCACTTCATTCGTGTCATATGGATGCATACACCCGAGTATAATACTTGATAGGCTATGATTTGAATCATCAAGAAAGTGTTGATCCAAGTGAAACCTTTAAATGTAAACATGGAGGTTGGAACTGAAAACAAAATGAATGGCCTGTAATTTTGGATATAGTATGGTCCAGTAGCTGTCTTGGTCCGACAAATAACCATCTCAAGTGTAAAGTGTGATTAATTTTAATCCGACATAAAAACAGTTCTAAAAACTATGTGGCAGAGATGTTGCCACTGATTAAACTCAGGCATTCAAATGTTTAGAAAAGATCAAATAATGATTGTGCAAGTAAAGAACAGTAACAGTTACAGAGGCTCTTGTACTTTTTGGCAAGATTCACAACTGAAAAGGACGGCTTTGTACAAAATTTCACATGCCAGTAGGCCACAGGATTGGAACTGAAACGTTTGACTTGGATTTAATCCTTTGCAGAGCTTGAGGATGTAACGTCTGTGCACAACCACGGGTCTGACTGATCAGTGGGTACAAAGTAGGAAATATTCCCTTTCACCTTGTGATCAGTTTTTCCCATGCTTTTCCCCCACCTTTCATCTCTTCCAGGTTCCACAGTGCCACTCTTGCTTGGTGGGCTCACTTAGCAGAGCCATCTCTTACTGCAGCACGTAGTTTACCAGCAAGTACAGAGTGGTTCAGTTGTTAGATGAGTTAGATGTTAGGCAAACAGCACAGTTTCATGCCTAATAGCATCGCTTAAATCAAACATATCCTTGTGCAGTACATCTAACAGCATTTAAAGGTCAAAAACCTATCCTCATTACTCAATATTTTTGGTCTTCTGGTTTGCTTTTATTCATTGTCTGCGCAGAACTGACAGACTATTCCAGACCATGGTTGTATAATGTTGGAAAGTGCTAACGGTTGCTGTCCAGCATGCCTATTCAGGCAGCTGCAGACTTTATGAAAGCTGGAGCCACGCAGCCTTAGTTCAAATCAAACAAAACTTCCCTGAAAGCAGTGGAAGCCACCATCAAACAGAGTGTGCTGCATATGCTCAGGACTGACCCATGTAGGCTTGGGGGATTGCCATAGGGAAATTTCCACAGATGCTGAAGCTGGGGCATCCTTTGGTTGTGATCATCAGAGGCTGAAAGCACACAGAAAACGAAGGCTGCAGATCTGAAAAGGAATTGTGAGCATGTCTCTGAGGAGGCAAGAGAAGCATCACTGTAGTAGCCAGGAACTGGAGGGAAGTCAGGCTTGGAAGCACTGAGCCTGAAAGCTTGCTGGTGTCAGGTCTTCATCTGAGAAAGGAACACTTTGTGTCCTTTCTGTCTAAGTAAGTAAGGGTGCTCCAAAGATCGGTTCCTTTCTGTTACACTCTGTTCTTACCTGTAACCTCAGTGGTGAAAATGCCTATTTGCCTTTGGAAACCCCTCACCAGTGAAGGATTAAACACTACTGGTACATTTAGTTAACCTAGTCCTGCCATACTTGAGCTGGTATTACATCTGGAAACAGGTTCTGCCTGGAAGGTCAGCACTTGAAAGGGATGAAGGCATCTCGCTGCTCCTGTGAAGAAGCACGAAGCCTGGGCTGGGTGTGGATGCTAATATAAATGAACCTCCTGTAATGGGGATTGGAAATGGTGCCAATCAGGTCCCTAAACCATATTCTGCACTGGTGGGAGGAGGGTGCCCAAATTTTACTTTCAGACTTCAAAATACTCTTTCCTCAGCTGTTTGGCAGCCAGTTTTGAGCATTTTAGTAGCAAGAAGTATATGGTACTAGGTCCACTTCCCCTTTTTCTTTCAAAATGCAGCCTATAGAGAGGTTTTCTGAACATTTAGTTATTCTTTAGTCATTTAGAGTTGAAAGATGTGAAGACTTTATACCCAGCTTTTAATTAAAAAAGGAAAATGAAAGAACCTCTTCAAGGTTTTGACCTGTTACAGTATTTTTACCGGGAAGTTCTTCCACAAATGCGTTTGGATGGCACTTGTAAATTGACAGATTTTGGTTGTGGTGCCCATTTGTTTTTAATTCCTAACAGGAATGAAACTACACTTACTGGAAAAAAACTAAGTTTGGGGTTGTTTTGTTTTTTGCAGCATGGAGTCTTAGAAATTGCTCCCTATTAATTTGCTGCTCAGCTGTATAACTTTTCCCTCTAAAGGATGCATAGAACATGACATTTCAGATGCTAGTACATTTAGCTTATTTGTTTGTCACTTGTATACTAAATATGAATGTGTAGGACTTTGTTTTGCCTTCCTTCAGATAACTATATATTTATATATATACAGCATTCCACCCACTTCCCCCACTGAACGTCTAGCTACTTGACTGTTATGAAAACTCACGGTGTTGTGTGTGCAAATCCCTAAACATAAGCATTTCTTTTCTTTACAGCAGCATAAGAAAGAAGTGTTGAGAGCTGCTCTTAACCCTTTTGGAGTCCGAAGTCAAAAGGTAAAACCAAGCGCCAGTTCTGGGGTTTCTGAAGGTGTTGATTGTAAGCGTTTGGAAATGCTATTTCCTTATCACATTTGAACTGAGATTTCCCACAGGAGAAAAGCAGGGATATGGTAACACGACACAAAACATTATTAGACCTCTTTAAGAGCATCAGTGTATCTGGGCATAAATTATCCAGGTAAGTTACAATTGGCAAACTGCAATGATCTATTTTAGTTAATATGAAAACATTGGCATTAAGAGTCAGTGGGGCTTTCACTGGAGTTTAATATTGCTAAGGATTTAATGATTTTTGTCTCACTATAACTTGACAGTTTTTATGATATATAAAGTTTTTTCAAATTACAGTAAGACAAATCCTGTAGCTCTTTTCTCAGGCAAGAGTCCCTCAATGGGAGTTTTGCCTGAGTGAGAACTGAATGAGGTCTAAATAATTAGCAATTAAAATATTCAGTTATTGTGCTACTGTATATAACAAAGCACTGGAGGTATTAAAAATTGCTAATCTCTTCCTTATTAAAATGATAACTGCTAAACATAATACAGTTTTGCATTTTCTATCATTCATTTTTGCAGTTCATTAGTAGAGGTGAAATGTTTGTGACAAATAGTCATTTGAACTTTTGAGGGATTGACTTTGTTTTCCTGACATTTCAGTTAATATTTCTGACTGTGTTGATTTACAAGCAGAAGTGTTGGTGGAAACCACAGATTTTAGTCAGACACTAGGTAATGTACAGAGAGTGACTTCTGATAAACCACTTGTGATCACTAGCAGATGGTAAGCTACTCACCAGGAGACAGAGCTAGGCAATTTAGGTATCCAGTTTGTATGTGTTTTGATAAGCAGCTTCTTGTAACCAGCTCCAGTAATAGGTTAAGGATTGTCCATGGAGCTCACTGGACAGATAACTTTCAGTGAGACATTAGCATTCAAACACTTCAGCAACAGGTTCAGAAGCAAAGCTGGTGAAATCCTTCAGTTGTGCACCCAGCTCTGTAAAGTAGCACATGAACCATTTATTACTATGCTGTTTAATATGGGGGCCAAACTGCTCTCATCCTACTTCACTGCACAAAAGAATAAGGAATAAGATGAGTGTTCTGCTTCCTTTGTCACACAGCAGCAGCAGGATGTGTAGAGAGGGAGAATGGTATTTGGTGAGTGGGAAAGCAGTGGTAAGTGAAGGTGGTAACTGGTAGAGAAAGAAGGTGAATTACTGAAAGGATCTGTAGACAGGTGAATTTCCCAAGGGAAGACAACTCCCTCAGTTCTGTTTCTCCCATAGCTACTCCCTGGGATAGATTTTGTTACTGATCATGCCTGAAGGATTTGTTTCTAATCTTTCTGCAGAGCCATTCTAGGCCTAGGCATCTAATTGTGCCATATAACGTTGTTGACAGTTCAGGCTGTGATTCTGCAAGGGTTTACACATATATTTCACTTACAGCATTATGAGTAATCCTGTTGAAGTAGATGAGATTAATTGCAGGACATAAAGTTAAGCATGTATATTAGTCTTTGTAGTAAAAGAGGTGTAGTCTCATTTCTTGATTTATTTTCAGTGTGGGTGATTCTTTTTAAAAATACATAAACACATGGGATTTTCCACCAATTTTGTGGCAATTAAAGAGGAGGTAGACGGTAACAACAGAAGCTTTTCTGCTTGTTACCAAAATCCACAGTTTTGTCAGGTTCTCCTCTGTAAAGTGTGAGAAAGAATAGGCTGCCATCATTTTCCTTTTTACATGCACAGTTAAACCTCCAGCCAGAATGAGATGATCGTATAATTTATTATAGAGGAGTGAACAGGGCAGAAATCAAACAGGAAGGCATGTGTGCTTGTGTGGACACTTGTTTATAATTTCATCAGATTGGTGCACACCTCATACATTTCGTGATAAGATATGCAAATTGTTCTGGAGCCAGCAGCAGTACTTCCACCTGAATGTCAGAACTGACAGAGATTTTTAAATCAAATCTCAACAACAACTTGTATTTTAAAGCATCCCTTCCTAAGATACAACCACCAACTACAGACAAATAAGCGCAGAATTGTTTTCCTGCTTTCCTTCATGCAGTTTTCCCTCCTTTATTGTGTACCCCCATGGAGAAACAGGGTTGCAAGATGAGGTGTAGATTCTGGGTGTAACTATGGGTAACAGTGCAGGGAAGCACTGTGCACAAAGCACAGAAATCCACATTGGAGGTGGGGAGACTCGCAAAATGAGATCTACCAGAGAAGGTATTTTCACATCATACCTTCCGTATCTGTGAAGGAATGGGTAGTGCAAACTCTTCTTTTCAGCTGCTTTCTCTCCCTTTGTTTTTAGTTTTATTGCATTTGTGTCCTTAGATCAGAACAGGGTAGTAGAAGCCTGTGGATACAGTGGAGAGTTGGATGATAGCTTTTTCTTGAGATAGAGAACCAAAATTCCTCAAGGCTGTGGATGTTTAGCTGCTGGGGTTTTGGTTTTGAGTGTACATACAGTCATGGGAGAAAGGGTGTCACTGAAAATACAGCTTGGGATTTAAATATTAAATGTGTTTATTTTTGGAATCCTTGTTCAGTGCCCATTACCCATAAAATGATAATCCTGTGTATTTTCTCTAGATTTGGTTCTTCCTTCTCTTTCTGTGAATGTGTGCCAATAACTGTGTCCCAACTCTTCATCCGAAGTTTTCCTAGGGCCTTTTGTGTTCTTGTTGTTTTTAGTATGTATACTCAATAACCAGAAAGACATCAAGGCTGAAAACATTCAACAAAGCCTAACAGTTTAAGTATTCCTCTATCTGTGCATGAGTCTATGTGTGTGTATGGGAGAGAGCTGTGGTTAGAGATTATGAAAGAGCGGTCCTTGGTTTTGATTACAAGCCTACCTGTGGAAATTGGCTTTCTGCATTTCTTTATATCACTTGGTCATTGTGTTCTAATAAATCCTCCTGTGTAACAGATTCCGATTTCTGGTCAGTTGCTTTAGTTGGTACCAGTCTCTTCCAGGTGGGATTTTACTTCCTGCATTTAAATAAGAGCATTGTTTTTGTTTTCCTACAAAATGAGAAAATGAATTAATATTTATTTGTGATTATAAAGATATGACCTGTCCTTATAAAGTAGCAAGTCCCACAATACATGCTCATGGACATGCTTCCCATAGCTTTTAGGGTTCCCAGTAGTATGCTGTGGAAAAGGACTTCTGAAAACTCAAGGCTTACTACTTGTATGGATTTAGGCCACTGCAGAACATTTTGTTTACAACAACTAATTCTAGTGCTTACTTTGGTGTTGTGGATACTTAACTCCTACCCACTCATACAGAGGCACTTCAAAATAATTAAAGTAAATGAATAATGCACACACAGAGCAAAGCCTTTCAGAGGGAAAGTGAGTTTATTGATGGAAGGAATTTGCCTTTTTTTGGCTAAATAGTTCCTTTCAGGGTCTTCTTAAGTAAGCAGCATATGCTTTTGTTGGAAAAGGAAAAATAAAACCGAGTCTTTGTCATTTCTGCCATGGCTGATGGAGTTTAATCATTGAGAGCTGGAAAAAAAACAGAATTTGTTGATGATGGCCAGGCAATAGTGTATTGCCTCTCTGCAAAATACAGACTGATGTAGTGCTGAGAGAAATACAGTGGGTGTTGTGGCACGTTCATCTTTAATGAACTGCTTTAAAAGAATCTGAAAGAGTTTTGGAAGAATTTCTGGAACTTTCTGGGGACTGCAGGGTAAAAGCACCAGTGGATGGGGAACAGCCATGATGAGTTTGATTTTTCCCTGATTGGTTATAGGGATGCTCATGGTTTAGTCTTTCACCTGCATGGATGCACTTTAACCATATGCTTCAGTATGAACTCCATGGCTGCAGCTATCAACATTGATACTTGCCAGTTGGCATTAGACTTGTTTGCTTGCTGCTGTGTGGGGAATAATTGCCTATAACCAATTAATCTTACCGTAAGCTATATGTATATATATACGTATATGTATATATTTGATAAATGGTGATATTTTAATTTGTCATATTCTGTCAACATTAAACATAACAGAAAATCTCCACTTCTGCACAAGTCTCACTTAAATGCAAACTCCAGTAGAGGAAATTCGGCTTCTTTCTTATGTTGTCATTGTGTTGTGTGGTTTTTCTGTGCTGAGTTTGATGCCAGGCATGCAGCAGCATACCAGAGAGAGAGTCAACCAGCATCACAGCCTGCACTGCTGCTGCTCTACTTGTTATGAATAATAGCCCACTGGTCTAGTTAATCATTACTCTAGCTTTTCCCTGTTCCTTTGTAGCTGATTGTTGCCCAGGGGACATGGGTTACCAGAGTCTGGCTGCCAACACAAAGTTCAGTATTGTGCATGAGTGTTTAGTTTACCTGCATACATATGCATTGTGTTGTTCAGGAGATATTCCAGTAAAACTAACCATGCAAAGCCAGTGTGCCTATTTTTCTGTATAAAAACGGGGTAATGTTTTACCCTCTCTCCTTTGCCAGTTTTGAAAATGAATGTGAAAGTATTGATCTCTAATCCACACACTGGCACAGCAGCGTTTCATCGTTCAGGACTTGAAGAGTGGAGTTTCAGGAGGCTTAAATTCTGTTTCTTAGAGCACATGTCTGTATCATGTGTCCAGTGATTCACATTAATTTGCCTTGGGCCATGATATGACACCTCTTCTATGTAAAAGACAACATTCCTGTCCACTGGGAGTGAAGAAATACTGACAAGGAATAGATGCCAGTGCAGTCTTTGAGATTCAGAAGGTGGTATTTAACCACCACAGGTTTTACTCAGATGTATGTAGCTGTATTGATTGCCAGGGTGGAAGCAAAGAAGAAACTTGCCTTTTGGTCATTTTGAGATTCTTCATCTTAAATGCAGAACGTCTGGTAATACCTGGAGGATGTGGTGCAGGTGACATTTTTGCCACATGGGACAAAATCTGGTATTAAATTCTTTCCTCTCTGCCAGCGAGTTGCTTTATCTTCACTTGAAAGAATAAATAGCAGTTTTGCTGTCCAGATGTCAATATTCAGGTGGCCAGACTGATTAAAGGACTGATCTTTAATATCTCTGGTGTTTGTTTTGGGAAAGTTAATTTTCTTCAATGGATAGCTCAGGACAGTGAAATTTTTTGCTCCTTCTTCTGATCAGATTTCTATTCTGTTGTCCTTTTTAAACCCAGTAGGCACTTGGCTTCTATGTTTTCCCATATAAGTAGAAATGGAGTTGACAAGAGAATAATTAACTGTAAAAGGGAGGATTAAAACCTCCATCTGGTGGTACAACCTTTTAACACCAAAACGTTGTTGTGTCCTGCATAGTTCAATAGATGCATCATTCACTGAGCAGTACTCTGAAATCCTTTCCCCCTTCTCTCCTTCCCTCTTTCCATCCCTTTATTACTCTCTTTTTGCTTTCTCTCTTTTCTCTCCCTCACTATATCCCTACCTCCATCTCTCTTTCCCTGTCCCCTCTTTCTATAGGTGGATGTCTGTCTTCCTGTTAGAGCTGAATCAGACATCGGTATGGTGAGATTGTGGTGATGCTCCTGAGCACCTTCCATGTACTGTTTTCATTTTGTAAACCATCCAGTCAAAACCAGAGTATCAGAGTAACCTTACTGCATAACTTATTGTTGCCAGCAATACAGGTCATTAAAAGACCAAACCCTTCTTCCTCCAGTACCAGCAAATGGAATATCAGACAGTAAAATGAGGGACAGCAAGAAGTCAGCGGCAGTGTGAGCTGGACCATTTACATGGCAGCAGCACATTTTAGTGCCAGGTAGATGAGGTAGACCATTCTGACTCCAAAAAACAGCTTTGAGGCCATATTAGCTATTCTCTTTGGTTGTTTTGACTCAAACTTGTATCATTTTTACTTATATTAGTAGGGCTTTGGGGATTATGCAAGTCTCTGCCTTCAGAAGGCATATCTTAAGGATGGCAGAGAGAATTCGCGGAAGTAGGCAGAGGCTCTTCTGAGAGACAAGCAGCTGAAAACTTGTATTTTTTTCTGTCAGGAAATCAATACTGAAGAAAACAGTAAAGAAGCAAAAAATGTTACTGCTCAGTCACTCATGGAGCATTTTATTTTCCTAAGGAATTTTCCTTTAATTTTGTAATAGCCAAATTACGGTCATTTGCAGGACTTTGATCGGAAACTTCTTCCTCCCTCTGAATTATAGCATCTTTACAATAATGTTTATAGGCACATTTGAATGTTCCTTATGAGATGGGATTGCCCCAAGGTCTCAATATCTGTGTCTAAGAGCTCTCGTGTAAGTTATGTTAGAACAATTTGATTGGTATGTGGCTAAAACACAATGTTCCAGTCCCACCTGCTTGCCTGGGCTATAAAAGTGAAATGAGCCAGTTCAATATAAGCTTTAAGCCTCCTTTAAATTCATCAAACTGTATGTCTCTTCAAGTAATCTCCTCCACCAAAACGGGAGACTCTCATCATTACTTCAGAGGTCATCAAGGGAGAATGTCTTTCTCTCTGCTGGGATGTTATACTGCAGCAGAGATTCAATTCATTTAGGGGTGACTGAACCTCCCTAGGTCTTGGGAAAACCCTGAATTTTACTGGAGCTATTTGGATATTTGAGAAATAGCTTTTCTTTGATTGTTTTGCAATTTTAAATATGCTTACCTTCCCAAGGTTCTCCGTTATAATTGTTGAATCTGAGCAGTGATTTATGTGGAGGCAACACTGTAATGGGAAAAACCTAGTTATTATCCAGACTGATCCAAGTAACAAAGCCCATCTTCCTCCCAGTCTCTTCAGGAAAGTGTTTGTGTGTGTGGGTTGTTTCCAGCCAGTTGTCTGAGGGGAACTGCACAGATTTTCACAGTAATGCCCACATCCATCTTTCTCTCAGGGAGATCTGCTTCCTGTCGTTTGGAGATCTGCCTATGGATTTTTGAGCAGAGAGTTACACGTGTATGTACACTGAACATCAGTAGCCTGCAGGTAATCCCATTGTCTCTAGCACTGTGCTTCAGTAAAATAGGCTCGTGTTCAGTTAACTAAGCCTTATGGCACTAACTCAAAGGCAGCAGCAGGTGAGAAACAACTTTAATATGCCCTCTCCTGGTGGTGGCCAGTTGTATTAAGTGCTCTTTTTCATTCTCCAGTTAGGTCTTCCAGAAAGTGTCCTTCAAATCATGAGTTGTTTAAATTATCCTGCTCCTCAGAGTCATTCTGTAGCATTGTAAGTCATTAAATTAAGCTAGCTGCTGGATTTTGTATTAAAGAAGTGACACCCCCCCACCTTGGTTGTGCTCCCTTCTTGAATACAAACCCTTGCCAATTTTCTGAGGAATATATGTGCATGTAAGTAATTTTCATCTCATAATGGACTCTATGTTTATCTGAATATTGATGAAAATAGCAAAAGGAAGAATATACTGTCACTCTGAAAGCAGGTATCTATTCTTATAAGACTTCTTATAAGAAGTTTTACATAGTGGTTAAACTTGTATTAACATGTTGAGATCAACTTTTTGAGGCGGGGAGACATTGATTAAAAATCTCACTTCTCTTTTAGAAGCCTTTTCCCTAACGTCCAGTAATATGGGTGTTAGGGTTAGTATGGTGTGTTGTAGGAATAATACATATAAGCCTTAAGAAAGAGACTTGAACTTACGTTTTGGAAGCTGTATGACCAGAACACATTGCTCTGGATGTAGTTTCCAGAGTTACAAGAGTTTTATCTTTGAATAAAATCTTACTTTAGCAACTGCTACTTTGACAACCAAATAATTGGATGTTTTTTACAACCAAAAAAGCATGATTTAGCAGCAGGTTTTCCCCCTTTCCTGAACAGTTTTCCAACCAGAATTTCTTTTCCTGAAGCCTTGCCAAGGGCAGAAATAAGGAGGGAACGTGTGGACTCATGCAGGGCGCTCACTAAGGCAAAAAGGAAACTGAAAGTAATAAAAGCCCTAAGCTGTGTCTGAGCAAGCGTCATGATACGTACGAAATGCAGAGCTCACTTCTTACTGCTTTGGATAAATGAGCTAAGCTGTCCATTTACAGAGCAGTTTTTCTATGTGTTGCACTTCCGTTTCATACTGGGAATCAAACAGCTTTGTTTTTCAGCACTTCTCCCTCCTGCAAATCTAATCGCTCATGCACACCCCTCTCTCCCATCCCCAAATCTATGCATCCTAGAGAATCAAAGGTTTAGGAAGGTACAATTTTCATAGGTAGTAGTAAATAGGTATAAGAAATTTTCCCATTGCATTAATTTCCTAAGGGAATAATACATGAAATCACGAAGGAAAATGCCATGGCAGAATAAGTAACAAAGTCAACTCAAATCTGGATCTTCGTTTTAGGAAGATGCAGCTGAAGTAACAGCATTGCACAGAGGCTAAAACCAGAGCAGCTGGAGTAGAACTGGTTTTGGATCTGAAGTTTTGCTTTTGACTTTGTCTTCGGTTTCCTCTGGAATATTTCTGGTTGTGGAAGATACCTACTTGTGAAATAGGAGTAAGACAAGAAATCTTTCTTTTGTATTAGTTGTATTAATTGTTATTAATGAACTTAATTTAAAGAACTTAAACTTTGGTGAACTTAACTTAAAGAACTTCGGTGAACTTAAAGAACATAGGAACTTCTACAGGAAGCATTCTTGGGAGTGATCCCTGCAGACAGGGGATAAATGCTTTGTTTCATTTAAATCATTTCTGTAAGAGGAAGGGCTTGGGGAGCATCTCTGTGGTGGGGTTTTTTGGGTTTCCTGTTTTCTCTAATGCATTGCATACTCTGACATAACCAGGCATTAAAACTTTCTCCTTACAGAAGGCCGTCATTGTTTTAAGGCCCTTCTGCTCCCTTTGATCCTGTGTTGAAACAGGTGCCTCAGTTGCTTGGCTCTCCTGGAGCAGTTTTACAGATTAAAGCATCACACAGTGCACAGTGGCACTGTTACCAGTGTGGAATGAGGCTGGGAGAAAAACTCATATAGGAGCTGCACACCTAGGTGCAGTTAGACAGAGACAGTTGCCCTCATTAAGCATAATTAAACCTAATATTGACTGTAAACTGTTACTTACCTTAAACTTCTCTGCAGACATTGTGGGAAAGGGATTAACTTTGCAGATAGGTACGCTAATTACTACCTTCTTCGCATTAAAGTTAACATCAGGAAGGCCTATATTCATAAATAAAACATAGTAGGGGATGGGAGACTGAGAAATATGTAAATTCATTTGCAGAAGAAAAGACCAAATTAAAAAAAGAAAGTTGAGTGATGCTACTGGAAGCAAAATGGCACTCTAGCTAATTACCATGAAAAGTATGATAAATCATGGTCGTGTATCCTTGACTTCTGACTGATAGAGCCTGCAGAGCGCAATCTCTCATGTGTAGCTGCCTCTGACTGATTTAAACCCCTACCACTGTCGGGTTTGATGGGAAAGCACAAAAGTGTGGTATTTTATTTCCTTGGGTATTGTTGCTACCTCTTTCTCCCAGAAATGACTTGCAATTATTGTAAAAATACAGTCTGATTTCTTGTCTGCAGAAGAATTGTTGTTTGATGCAATTGACAAACAAAGGCTCCGAAGCTGGTCTAGTTATGGTTTAATAGCTGCATTTTCAAATGCAATTGATCTGCTATATTGAGACAATTATAGAAATACAATAAAATGTCAAGGGAGGGGTTGCTTTTGCTTTGGTATATTTATTCTTATGGGAGATATTTTGTGTCCCACAGACAAGATCAGAAGTCAGAAATGGTTTTATTTATGAAGTTCTGTTTGTTTTCTGGAGATATTGAAGTGAGTCACATCGCTCCTGTGTGCTTCAGCTGTTGGCTGTGTTTCCTCTCAAATTTCATCATTTTCTGCACTTTACAATTCCTGCAAGGGACTGAACTCACACTTAGTTGGGGTGATTCAGATGAGGGAGGCTTGGGGATGAGGCCGTACTATGTGTTATTGTGTTGGTGCTGTTACTAGCTTAATCCTGTAAACACTTTACATTTGAATACATAAGAATGATATGATGGCTGTTTGTGGGGTATTTTCTGTTTTCTATGTATATCTGGCCAGAGTACTTTTTGGTTGAGTCATATCAGCATAAAAGTCTCTTCTGCTGAGCTAGCTCATGCCAGAATAATGGGAGGACAGAGTTATCCTGAGCTTCCTAAGCAGAGCTTTGCCTAAGCCCCAGGAATAGGAGAAGCTTGAGTACACCAGTATTAGACAGCCAAGGTGGAAACTTCCCATCACAGTAGTATTCTTATTACATGGGTATTTTAACAAAAAAAGTATTACTGGCTTCTATTGAGTATTACCCTTTAACTTTTTTGAACTTCCATCACTGGGCACACCTGAGAATAAATCTAGTATTTGAAATGCTCATAGTATAGCATTTTGCTAAAAGAAGGAATGGGAAAAGTGGAGTTGTTCCTTGAACATATGCAGATACTACCTAGTGAGTACCTTTTTGTTTGTTTCCTTTCTCTTTTGGGTTTCTCTTCTAGATTTATGCCTGTAATATTGATGTGATATAGAGGTAGGAATGTGTAGTTTCCAGGTATAGGTACTACGCTTCAAGAAACAATGCTAAGTAATTAACAGTATATTCTTGCTCTGGTAACCCCTATTCTTTGCATCTTTTTGTGTACCCAGCTGCAGTGTTTATTGATGTTATCCTCATATCCTCTTTCACAGTTTCACTGAGTTTTGACAGCATAGGATTTGAAGAAATAGATGAGAATTATTTCAGAGCTGCAAATTACTGTCAAGATTTGCGTGGCCAAATTCTGCAGTGTCATACACATTGTAACAGTGTTAGCAAAACAAAGAGATGCCCAAAATGACTACTAGCTAGCAAACCCACAGGTTAAAGGGAAAACAATTTATTGGAGTAAATACAAAGTTAGGGGTTTGGTTGTTCCAGCATAAAAGATATCTGTATCCCTTCTCTTGTTTAAGACTACAGAAGTGCAACAAGAAGCTTTCACCTGGGATTCACTTTTGAGGAGCCATTTCTTCTGCTCCTTCAGGGATTCCTTATTGGGTTCCCTTCTAAATCTTTTCAAAGGGAGGAGAGAAGGTGCAATGGAGAGAAAATGGATAAATAGGCTTGAGACATTGAGGCATGGGAGTTCTGAGGCTGCATAGCCTCTATATTGCTGCTTATTATCGAGGTGCCTGGCCAGATTTCCCCAGGCCTATCTGCTAGATGTCATGGGGAGTTACAGTCAAATTGCATCTGTAACAGTGGACAGTCTAAATCCCGAGCAAGCATTTTAGCATTTGGCCTCTTTGTAGCAACTGCATCTGTTTTCTGATTAGAAATTGAAATTGGGTATATCAGCTTCCTAGGGAAACACTGAAATCAAGTATTTTTGATAAATAATAAATATTGGGAAAGCTGCATTACATAAGAAATGGGAATATAAATGCCAACCGTGTTTCTGGGGAGGAAAGAAATTGCATGTTAGCAAGCTAAACCTAAACTGGATGAATTGCCATCTTCTGCCCATCCAGCTGGTGTCCACTGGACACTCTATGCCCGCCGGGCACAGTAGTAATTGATCTCTTTTATCTCTTGTCAAGCTCATTCCCTCCAGTTTCTCTAAGATTGCACTTGAGATTCTAGCAAAACAATTATCTAAGTCATAATATGCTTGAATCCCAGTTATCTCCACAAAGCATAGGCCAAATCCTGTGAATCCACACTGAGGCAGAATTTTCACTGAAGTCAAAATTAGAGGCTTTGTCACTTGCAGGGTTTTCTGTCAGGCAAAAATTCCCTACTTACTTTCTTCCCCTGTGGTAAGGATGAATAAACACATTTATGGATTGGTATAAAATTTGGACACAGAAAATTTGTTACAAAAAAGTAAGGCAGATATTTCTATTCTTATGAGCATTTTTTTTTGGTGGAGGGAATATCTCATTTCAGCAATAATATTTCTTAAATAATAGTTAAATGAAGTATTTGAAGATTAAAATTCCCATTTTCATCAATATCAGAACAGCTGGATCTTTAGACTGACTTAAGACAAAATGAATGAATGTGGACATATTTCTGCCAACTTTCATATATAAAAATGGGAAGCCAGGCTTTTAAAGATGGATGATACTCTTCATATGAATTTAAGACATATTCTTAATCAACTGGTTTAATTTTATTTGAGTTAGGCAGAATGTGTCTGCTTAAAACTCTTTTACGTTTTCTGCTGGGTGTGCAATAGGTTTCAAAGCTTTTTGCAGTGTGGAGCTTCTCTGCCACATTGAGATACACTCAGCTGTCCGTGATTTCTTTTCTCCATCCAGAGCTGTTCCTAGTGGAGCACTCTCCAGAATGACAGTAGTAGAGCTTCCATCCTTTCCCTCTGTTTGTAGTATCAGAACCTAATAGGAAATGTGTGAGGCTGTGAAGACATTTCATCACAGCAGGAGTGTTTCAGAAAGAATGTGAGGACACTTCAGCAGCATCCTGGCATCTTCCTGGTATGTAAACAGACAGTGTCAAGGAAATTGGTTCTAACGTGACTCCTTATGTCTTGGTTGCAAATTCTGCTCATCGTTGGGTCAGTTCAGCACTCTTCTGATATAATTCTTACTGAGCTGGGGCTTGAGAGAGCGAGAGAATCTGTTTCTGCTTTTTCCATTAGGGAGAGAAAAAAAAAGTGGTTTCTTCTCATCAGCAAACTGTTTGGATGAGAGCTAGAGGGGGAATTGAGCTATGAATTCATCTGGAGGAAGAGTGAGGGAGAAAGTTGGAGACTGACATTTTGGTATGGATGAAGAGAAGCACTTACAGAAACTCACCCCCAAAAAGGACAGCTTTTCCTGCTTAAGCAGGTTTGGTTACATGCCTTTTGGCATATAAATACTACAGTGTATTAAGCAGAGGAACATGCAGTCAAGCCTGTAAAAGCTTTAACAAATCAATGTGTCCGTTGCTTCTCCTGTTTCCTTTTAATCTCTTCACACTTTCCTGTTTACTCTTATCCTTCCCCAGTATGTTGTCTTCTCTAATGTTTCCTTGTCTCTCTGTTTTCATTCTTTCTTTCCTGTTTCTCAGTAGCTGTGTTGTTTTGTGGCTGAAGCCCTGAATTTCACAGCCTGTCCTTACACAAAGCAAAAAGCCTGTTGAAGTCAGACAGGGTTTATCTTCTCATGTTTTGGCCTTTGCTTGTTATCAGGTAGTTATGTTACATCCATAGCAAACTATTTTCATTCTGTGACATACATTCAAGTCAGATAAGGTCATTTATTTTATATTTACTTGTAGAATGAGACTGCTTACTTCCACCCCATCATTTGGAAGCCTGTTAGAAGTGTGCATGCTGCTATAACATGCAAATTCTAATGAGTAGGTGGAGAATAAGTATTCTTTTGTCTAATAGGTTAGTACTTTTATTTTACCCATTTAAACACAAAGATGGGCATCTGCTTGTCTAATGTTCAGTACGATCTCAGTGTTCAGTGTCCGGGGGGATGGAGTGCCTAAACCAAAATAACTTAGGAGCTGAGGAGATAATTATGTATGAGAGGAAATACTGGGAAGGGCAGGAATGCAAATGAAAGCAGGCCAAGATAGATTCAGATGCTACAGAATTACTCCCCATTTACCCCTCTCTCTAACACATAGACAATAACCCTCAATAACCTGCTCGAGTTAGTGAACGTTTCGCTGCATCAAAAATGTTGATGCAAGAGGTCATTACTTCTACTGGATGTCTGAGTGTCTGAGCCCACCCTTGTTCTTTGGAGTCCCAGCCTACACTTTTTTGTGTTGGGCAAAAAATACGAAATGTTGATGTCATTGGAGAAGAAGAGTTTTATTTGTGTGTTAAGATTTTCTGGTTAAGGCTATTTCCCTCTGCAGTGAAAGAGAACATAAGGACTTTTTACACAGAGAATAAACTGAGTGTCAGGTTGTTGTAAGAAGTAGTCCAAACCAATGTACAGTTGTCCATAATGAGTCCTGTGCTCCATTTCTCCCTTTGTTGAACCAAAATGTGGTTATCTTCTCTATTAGAAAATCATGAAATAGAGAATGTCTGTGTCTGAGGCAACGTTCTCAGCATGGTATCAAGAAATCCAAAGACCCTACTCTAAATGGCTGTTGAAATATAGCTAGTTAGCTCTATAGGGCAAGGTGGCCTATAAGGAAAAATAAAACCAGAA
Organism: Melopsittacus undulatus; assembly: GCF_012275295.1. Lineage (NCBI taxonomy): Eukaryota > Metazoa > Chordata > Aves > Psittaciformes > Psittaculidae > Melopsittacus > Melopsittacus undulatus. The sequence goes on along the minus strand of NC_047528.1, from coordinate 110,549,581 downwards.
CAGCCCCCAGAACAACAAAACTCAAGCAGAAAGCAGAGATGTTAATGCAGGAAGACTGAGATGATGTTCAGAGTTCCGTGACCACAGTTCCTCTGGACCTTGGAAAGATGACTGACTTTTGTTTCCTGATTCCTCTGCAGAATGATGCTACGTAGCTATCAATGTAAAGCTCTTCCAAACAGTGAAGAATAAAAGTACTGGTATATTTTGACTTGCAGCTATAACCTGAAGGATTTTTCAGTTTCCATCTCTGATGTGCTGTACGTGCGTAGCAGAATGCTTACAGATGAAGGTGTACTTGCCCTCTTTCACTTAGCATCCACTGCTGGCAGGGGAACATGGGCTTCTCAGTTAAACCAGTTTTTGTCTGCCCCACTTCGCCTGTTCTTCTCCATGTCAGATCCACTGCATTTTTGAAGCAATAGCTTTTGGTGCTTTAGGGACATAGAATAGCTACTACATGCCTTTGAGTTAACAAACTGTATTTAAATCACATAGGAAAATGAGAAATTGTTTCTCCTGTGCTTGTCATGACTAGTAGCTTTACAGCCGTCAAACTGAGCTTGGAATGACCAATTGACCCTTACACTTTGCATGTTGACTGGTTACTACAAATAAGAAGTCCTGCCACCCCTGCCATGAGGTTATAAGACATGGCTATGTAGTAATTAATGCGACTGTATCATTTTTTAACTGCTACAGAAATACAGTATCAGATGCTCAGATGGCATCAATTGGCTTAGCTCCACTGAAGGCAACAAAGCGCGATGCCAACTTACACCAGCTGAGGATCTGGCCCACAGTTGAAAGGAAAAAAGGGACAGGCTGCCAATATGGCAGGGAACATATTGAGATTTATGGTACTGACTTAATCAGTAAAAAGTTCTGCTTGAAGTGGTTGTCTCCCTGCACATTCACATTAGTCACTTGAGCTGAAGACATTCGAAGCTCTAATACAACCCGTGCGGGCATATTCCTGCTCTTGCACTACTCTCTTCCACATTCTGTGCTCTTAAATATCCAAGAGGATCCCACCTCACTCCCCTTCTTCTAGTTGGTGATTCCTCCTCACAGGTCTACCACAGGTTCAGGGCCACACATATATATGTATTTTAATGTAAGTTTACTTTGATGCCCTTGGTTTTTCCCTTTTACTTACATTCTGATGTAATCATTATCTGGTGTAATCATACCTAAAAATGGGGAGGAATTTCACGCGTTGCTGTTGTAACTTCTATCTAGCTGCCCTATTTGCACTGAAACACCATATTAATCTTTATGAGAATCAGAAAATCCAGGTTGCTGTCATTGTATTCAAATGTGTACTTATTTCTTTATTTGGAGATAAGGTGACTGTAGCTAACTTAATGCTTGTAAATTTTTATCTGCTTGAAATGTGATTGAATAACTTGATGGATAGAAATTCTTTTCTCTGTGTTATGAAGTTAGTGAATGAAATACTTATGAAATATGAAATAGCTGCAGATTCTCCACCACTGTTTTCTCCTGTGTTAATATAACTATTGTAGCGTTTGGTTTATAATAATTGCTGTCTCTAACTTCAAAGCCATTTCCAGTTCTGATATCTTGTTCTTGATTGTTAATAGTGTCTGGAGGAAATAATATTCTGGGCCTGTAAGTTTCCAAGCTTGGTCCCATCTGTAACATTGAGTATTTTAGAAACTCTGTGATCCATTCTTGTAATATAAAGTTGAGGAAACAGCTCTATTCTGCACCAAAATACCTGCCTTTAAAGATATAACTTACTGCTTAATGATTTGGAATTTGATGTACAATATGTATGTCCAGCCACTTTTAGATTACACTCTATGAGTACATATTTAAGCAGGATAAACTTTCAGAAGTAGAAGTATTTGAATATCTAAAGCCTGCAAAGAATGTTGAGTTTCAAACATGTAATGAACGTGCTCTTCTGTGCTCTAAAAGTATAGAAAAATAAACTTAATCATAAAACCATCTCCAGATAGAAAGGTCAGCTGCAGTTTTACAGAAGTTTCAAAGGATGCTTTGAATGACACTCAGTCTCTTACCATTATATGTTTTCCTGCACTTCAAAGTAAGAGTGAGTCTTCTGTGGCATCTGTGTTATGTAAGTGCTGAACAGAATGTCAGAGAGGCAGGACACAATGTTAGTCTCTTTTCCTTTCACTTACCTAATTATTGAAAAGAACACAGTGCTACCTCACTATTTTAGGGCAAATATATCTTACTGAATATACCTGATTCCATATCTTACTGGAGTCCATGAAAAGCTTTGTGTTTCAACCAGCAGTTGCATGTTTAAACTGAAAGCATGTAGTACCTTCAAATCCGGTTGCTAGAGGTATGCTAATTGTTGTTGATTCACTTAAACAGTACAAAAAGACACTTGAGAATATTGTAAAGTACTTATGAGAAAGGTATGACTTGTATTAAAGTATTGCAACAAATGTTTAAAGTAACACTTATTCCTGTATTCTTGGTGGGTTTTTTAGATATTCCAGTGCACTTTACAAGTTTCCAAATGGTAATATGTTTTTTAAAGAACCTCAGAGTGGCTTTGCAAAGCATCATTATCCCCATGTGATAGATGGGGAAACTGAAACAGAGCAGTTAAGTAACTTTCTCTGGGTTGTAGGATAATTCACTGCTAAGCTAGGGATAGATTATTTCGTGGCATTGAGTGTTCCACTGCTTCTCTGCTTTAAAGAATGCTGCAGTACCTTTATGATACAGTTTAAAGAAGAAACCCAACTAGTGGTGTCATCTTTACATGTCTCTTGAAAAAGCCCTTCTTTAGCTGAACATCTTCATTCGCTATCCTGACCTTTCATGAAGTTTTTTACACACGCATACCACGCAATAGAGAGGAGGACTGAATAACATCTTTGACTTGCCTGAGATCACAGTCAAAAGCAGAGGGCAGAATCTGGCTAAGAAATACTGAGTTGAAATCCTTATAAATGTACTTCAGCGCTCCAAATCCTGTTTCCTGTGTATTGGACCAGAACAGAAGGTTAGTAGGAGATGGATGTCCCTAGTTATAAATAATTGTGACAACAACTAGCAGTACAGTGCACTTGAAAGAACAGTTAAGTCTTGCTGCAAAATGCATCCTAACTACAAAACTGACAGCCTGCATGGTGCCGTGCATGGAGGGCAGCTTGTAGTGCTATTCAGGATAATAATATTAGCTTGTATCTGCTTAGAATATCCCAGAGTTTTAAAATATCTCAGAGAAAGTAATCTGCTGTTTCTTATTCTGGTATTATTTAGGAGGGCAAGAAAACATAGTTTGTAAGAAATCTGAAGGCAGGTTGTAGCACTTCTAGGACAGGATGTATAATTGATATTCTTTTAAAATCACCATAGCTTTTACCTTAGAGCAGAGTGTTGATGGTACACTTTGTGGTCTAGCTGGCACCAGTGGAGAGTGTGGTTAATTCAGTTTCTTATCTTACAGGAGCCACTGCAGAAAAGGGTATGTTCTTTGAGACTCCCCTAAGCTTTGCTGAGGGGCACACACTTGATGTAGTTTGAAGGAAAGATCCAATTGACAGAGAAGGTAACTTCGCCCTAAGATTGTCACCAAATCAGTGTGTCCTGGACTGTTCCACAGTGTCACTCAGAGTTTAAAAAGAGGGCTATTTTAAATCACTGTTGTCATTAAACTGCATTGCACGCTGTGTATTTCTGTTATTGGACAGCCTAAGAAATGTCTTTGCCTGCCACTTAGTCACTGACAACTGTGGAGACAAATCCGAGCTGCATTTACCTTAGAGCTCTTCCTAAACCTTCTCACTGTTCTCATGCCAGTGTTAGCCTTAAGGGTGACATTCTCCAGCAGAAGGAAAGTCAGTCTCTCCTACCAGTGGAGGCTGTACTACTACTTCTGGTGACAAGTAGTATTATGTGTATATATTGCTAGGGTTACTTGTCACCTTTGGTCCTTCCTGATGAATAGATCTACTTATTGAACAATGGAATGAATAGGCAGTGTCTTTTGAGATCTTAATTCTCTTTTAGATGGGGTAAGTTTCTGTTGCCACTGTCTCTTTACCAGAGGGTCATGTTTATTTGCCAAGTAATGAAATGCATTGGGTATTGTCAGTATGATTCCTGTACTGTGTTGTCAATAGGCACTTCATATTTCCTCATCTGTAGACCTGCAGGTGCATTAAGGGGAATCAAAAGCTTTTCCATATCTGTCAGCTGCACATGCTGTATCATCTCAGGCACAGAGAGGGAAGGATGTACCCTGCACTTAACATAGAGAAACATGAAGTAATGGGTGTTACTGTGTCAAGATCTTGGAACCAGCCACATGAATAAAGCTGAAGTGGTAGCCAGTAAAATGTCTTCTTGGAGCTTCATTACTGTGTATGCTTTCTGAGGTCTGTGCAGAAAAATAGGTAAGAAGCTTTATTGCTGTTGACATTTTTTGCTGGTCTATCAACTCAAGAAGAAAGTAGCTTAAAAAAAAGCTGAGAAATGAGCCTGTATTAAACATTTCTGTAGAATTTATGGCCTTTTACTCTCCAGCCTTTTGCCTTTAATAGAACTGTCCATTTCTTTTCTGATGGGAAGTAGATTTAAGTCCTAGTTCATGAACATTAGTCTTCTAGTTGAACGCCTCATACTCTTTCTTAGTGTGGAGGCAGAGCTATGACAGCAGATAACCAAAACTCAACCATGTTGGCCTTTTTCTACCTGGGGGATTTTTAGCAATGCAGAATGATTATCTGGGTTATTTAATGCCCTTTCCACTGCAACCCTGACAACATGCAGGACACCCTTAATATTCTCCACTGGAGAAGCTCTGGTGGTTTGGGATGCTGCATCCTTCACTACTGGGAGATTCTGGGTCAATAGATCTAACTGATCAAATTGTAAGGTAAGGGAGCACATGAAAGCTTTTTAGACAGAGATGACATTTCTGTCTTGTATTTGTACAGGTGTCATTGGACCATCAAATGACAAAAGCATTATAATGACTAATTCCAATTCAGGTTTAGATGAGAACATCAAACCACTTAATGCTAGATAAGGCAGCTCCAGATTTCAGAATATTCAGCTAATGCCTAACCCATGGCAATACTACCCTAAATAATTATATGCTACCACCAGCTCTCTCAAGGATCATTTTAGGAAGAGAGCAGTTGCTTTGCCCAGGGAAATTTAGATTAGATGCAAAATTGGATTTTTCATAAGGCCTTGTTTTTACCTAGCTACGAATGTTTCCTTAGCACAAGTGAAAACTTTACACATTTTAGCTCAAACTGTACTCTACTAAGCCTCCCACATTTATACCCATCTTCTTGGCAGTCATCCCAAAATATGTTTGGGTTGAGGCATTACACATTACATTTGGTGAAGCTTTAGCATTCCCTGTTGCTCACATCAATCCTTATTTCTGTTTGCTCTTGTAATTTACAGTTAATGAAAATTCTAAGTTTACCTTTGTTTTTGTTGGCGTCTATACAAGAGAACCCTTTACCCTTTTCAGCCTCTCATCCAAATGGAAAGCTGAATCCAAAAAGGAAGGTAAAACCTATCTGAGCAGTTTCATTTCTGACAGAAGCCCTTAGCACATGTGTCAGCATTGTAGTATTTCTGAACAAACAGCCCAAGTGCCTTGCTCAGGCTTGACCTGTGCCTGCTCTTGTGAGCAGGCTTTTAAGTAGCAGGTAGACACCAGGCTGGTAGTTGTTGATAACATCAGAGTGCCAGATCTTCATGCCATCTGGTTAATGGCCTTAACCAGTTCCTGCTCCCTTCCAATTTAGGCAAGATTCTGCCTGAAATTAACAGGAATTTGCCTGATTACCCACGTGGGAACATGGCTAATAACAAGCTTGCACTGATGACCTTAACACAGTGTAGGCAATATTGACAAAACAAACAACTCTGGAGTTAGTACAATCTTTTCTAATGAGCCTGTTAAAAATTGGCTTACAGTTCTTCAGTTCAGGGTATACTTTTTCTATCTACCTTCAGTACCACCTATGCACTGAGCTGTGTATGGAAAAGATTATAACGTTGAGCAGTGGGCTGTAAACAGATGGTACCTATATAATTTTTGTTCATACACGAAATCAGATAATTGTGTGGTTTATATTATGCTTGTTAAGACACTTATTAGACACTTTTGAGCATTAAACATGCCTATAAAGCTATCACTTAAGCTTTAAAATGCACCCCTTTGATTTATTTTTGGTGCTCATTACGTGTTCTGAATCATCGTGTGTTCAGAAACAGCATCTCTTACCTCAACGAAATATTTTGCAGGTGAGAAATACTGACAAATTTAGACAAAATGTGTAACGCAGAATTATAGTACAGTTGCATCTTTCTGCAAAGAAGTGTTTCCACAAAGGCAAGCCTGACCAAGCCTCCCTGCATCTGCTTATAGTGCTACGTGCAAGCTGTTTTTCTCATGTCATCACAGTGTCGCCTTATCGGTAGGAACTCTGATTGCGCTGGGAAAGTTCATTTCCTGCTCTCTGGTTCTTCTGGCGTTGCCATTGCAGAGGCTGTGCAGCCTGACGAGCTGGAGGACAAGGCATGGGAGAAAAGCACTGTTTGCACCTCTTTAAAATCTCCAGTGCTTTGTGTGGTTCCTGGGCAACAGGCAGGAATCCTGAAAGCTAGGCTGCACTTGCTCAATTGTTGCTGGCAGCTGTGACTTGGAGAGAGCACATAGCAGCTCCTTAGCAGGTTGCTTGTGTTATGTGACATGTACTGAGCATGGTAAGCGGTGAGCTGAGCTCTCTGCTGCCTGCAGGTGAGGCTGGGTTGCTTGGGGTTGGAGTCTTGGCTATGGAAATCGTTATAGAGATGTAAGGTGAGTTCCTCGTTGGTACAGGGGCAGGGAGGTGAGGCAAATAGATGTGAATCAGTGTTTTCTGGTTAGGAAAGGGGAACAGTAGCACAGGTTCTCTGCACCAAAGAGTGCTGTTTTCCTCTAGCAACGATATGTTCTTTCAGAGTGTATTTGCAATGATGCAACATACAAATACAGGGGATAACATGGGTTTGTGTGTGAATGTGTGTGTATGTGTACATGCACACGCTGTATGTGCACTGCAGTGTGCAAATACAAGATGACTTCATGGGATAATTTTAAATTTTATTATGAGCTTTGATTTCTGGGTTTTGTTTACTTTGAGGGATCAGAATTAAATCAAGCTTTGCAACCTTGATCTTGGCCTATTTAGGCAGCATCCAAGCAGCAGATGCAGTCATACTGCAAGTCTGACAGGCAAATCAGACCGTTTCACCTTCATATCTACCCAGTTTGTGCCTCTTGGCACAGATGAAGCATCTCTTTGCTTTTGTGAAAGGGAGTTAGTATGTTATACGTCTGTTTAAACAAACTGCAAAGCTACAGCATTGTTATGATCTGTTGAAATCTTCATCATGAGGCAGCAACAGATCTGCCATTGTCTTGAGATCTGTTTACACTCTGCTTTACACTGGTTTGGTCCAGGAGGAGTGATCTGCACACCCGTCTTTTCCTTATCTTTGTATCAGAGATTCTGCAGCACTAGAAAATCTTCTTTAGACATATGACACAAATATTGACAGTAGAAGTCATTAACCCAAGATGAAGAAAAAGCAGAAGGAAATTTGCCTGCTACACTCATGAAAGAAAAGTCCATCAAGGGCTGTTTAACACAAAGATGTTAATGTAACCACTTGCTCAGAAAACCCCTAGCCAGTGGTTGCCAGCAACTGGAAAGATTTAATGGAGGGCAACAAGACTACTCATTTGCAATGCTCACAGTTTGAGTAACTGCCTGCACTGGCTAGTGTTGTGCTGTTGGGCCTGTCTGAATGGTCTGCAATGGGATGTGATGTGGACCAAGTAGATTTTTAGTTGAGCTATGCTCCAGATACATGCTCCAGTGTTTTATCTATTGTTGTTGATTTTTTTAAGCTGGATAAAAGGCAGCACAAGTTGTCAGGTACTGAGGTTAAATGTGATAAAATAAGTAGAAACCAGAGTATGACATATCTCTGTATATTCAGCATGGGGCCCATGATTCATTTTGTGGTCTAGACCAGAGCTTTTGTTTCCTTATGTAGAAAATGGGAATAACTGGTGTTTGTACCTCATATTGCTATATAAAGGCAGTATATTGTAAACTTTCTTTTCATGGACCTATGTTTATCTGTTGTCACTTCATTTTCAGTCTTAAACTGGGATTATACTCTTATCTCACCATGGAGTGCCTTTTGAATTCATCATCTGACATTAGACCGGCTATCAAACAATAGAAGGGGATAAACTGAGCTAGGTATGCAAGTCTGTGTGCTTTCTTGCTCTGTTTTGTCATGCAGGCTGGAAACTGCATGACAGAACTTGCAAGTTGACATCACTTTAAAATATCTCCGTTTTTATTTAAGAAAACTATACCTAGGGTATTATTCTTCAGGAAAGTACTCATGATCTTTTTGGTTGGCCTTGTTTAGCTCTGTTCTTAATACCGTCTCCTGACTGGAGTGAGAGAATTGCCAGTTTCTTCCTCCTCTGCGGGTACAGTGAACACAGAAATTTGGCAAACTCCTCTTAATCCTGCCCCACTGTTTTTAAAATTCACAGAAATGAGATCCGTAGGACCTACTCTGATAGTTTAGAACATGTTGTTAGCTCGTAATAACAACTATGCTGCACAGTACACACAGAAGCCGTGGGCTGGATGTTTATGAAACACATGATAATAGGTGTTGCGATTTCTTATGTACTGATTCATTTAATGTAGACTGTATAGTACCAAAAACCAGCCACTTACAGGTAAAGTCCAATAGAAAAATGGCATTCAGATGCAAAGGGTATGACTTAAACTCTCACAACCACGGACAGTAAACAGAGAGACTCATTCTGGTTATATATCATACTGTTGTCTCAACTGTTTCAGCTCATGTGGTTGCAAGGACAGACCCCACTAAGAGGATTATGTGAGTAGCTGCATGCAGGTACAGTAAGTTGAATACAGTAGCATGAATTTTTAGTAGAGATGTGTTTGACAAGCATCTCTCTTTAATTTCTGACATGGGACCACTGTGGTTTAATTCATTCTGTAAATTACTCCTACGTTTTTAACATCCCCAGGTGCTGACAGTCTTCAAAATAAAACATCCCCTATCTCAGAATGGCATACGTGCTTTGTTGCCATAGAGTATAACTGCATTCATATGCCATGCCCGAGCTTTCACCATTTCACCATGAATAGAGTTGCAGAAGGAACATACTCTTCTGTGGCAGCCTTGTTATGCGAGAACAGCATGGATCATTCAGAAATGCCAGCCTGTCTCCATTCCAATAGGCTCGCTGGTCAGAATTCAGGCCTACCAAATGCACCTTTGTACAAGTTATTGTCACAGCATTCAACCCTGAAATGGTGCATTATCAGCTGAAGAACCTGAAGAGTTTTACTGATGTTAACTTGGGTCACATTCAAACACCATTTTAGAGGGAGGAGAGGAAAGAAAAACATGCGTCTGTGGGGATGTGAGCATGGGCAGAGCCTCTTTTTTTTTGTGAGGAGGGGAACAGGGCTTGTTTTCCACACTGCAGCTTCCACTTGTTTGGACAGTGGAAGGTAAAGACACTTGAGAGGCTAGGTTCCTTCTACATTATAGTTCCACCATTGCAGAAGGTAGTAAGTGACATCTGTTATCATACTTGTGGTTCTTAATATTACTCAGAGCCTGGGAAAGTCCACCTTAGCAGTGGATACAGTGCTAGCCATTGTTAACTTTTACCTCTTGGAATGGTTTATTCTAACACATGTCGTATGGAGGAAGAGAAAAAGCAGAGAGGCCAGAGAAAGAGATATGTAAAATTATTTAATAAAGCTGCACTGATAGATGATATAAAACTAGAATATCAACTAAAAGCTGAACTTTCCTTCTGAATTGCAGTCCTCACTCCCAGACTTCCCAAGTAGCCATCCTGTTTCACCATTGAGCTTCCTTGTCAGTATTCCAGAGCATGTGCAGCACTAGATAGGATTGCTGCTTCACACCTCGTTGGTGTAGCTTAGAAGTTGTCTATTCTGGCTAGCCACTGCTGGTTATGTCTCCAGATAGGGCATCAAAGCACAAACAATGCTTTGAGGGAGAGCATAACCCAAAGACACTCCTGGGTGCTGAATTTTCTGTTATGAGAATGATACAAGGATAAAATCCAGGCTGAATTTACCAGCACTTGCTGTGTTCTTGTTCTCCTGCACATTTGTGTTCTGTTACTGACCTGCAAAGAAACTTCATAGTGAAAGGTTCTGCTAAGAAACCAGACCCTTAGAAAATGGGGTAGTTTTCTGCTTCAGTAATCACCCACCCTACTTGTGGCTTCAGTTTGCTTCTTGTTAATCCAAATTCCTTTTGGTATCAGCTCAGCTAAACTCACAGATGTCCCAGAGGGATGTGCTGATTGTCTTGGTTAATACAAGTGGGCCCAGGTGGGGACAGTTAGAGCTTGAGACCACTCAGGTGCTGTAGGCAAAAGGGCCTCCCACATTTAAGAACCAAAATGGAGAAGTTGGTGGTATCTAGGATTGTGGTTCTCTTGTGGTAAGTGTTCTTTCTTTGATTGTGGCTTGGGTTGTTGTGTTATATGTGCTTCATGTATGGGTTTTCATATGTTAGAGGTGGTGGGTGAGGGAGGGGGTTTATGTTAATGTGAAAGCTTTCCATTCAAAGGAAGAGAGTTATCTGGTTATTCAGTTTGTGTTGATCCTGAAATAGCACTGTATTTCTTGATGTATCAGGATGTACTGGGTTCACCTAGCAGCTACAGATGTATGGGTTAGCCACCCGCTGAAGAAGTACTTACAAGGCAGAGTGCAGGATTGTGTTGTGTTTCTGCTATGTTGTAGCTCTAAAATGAGAGCTATGATAATACTAACAAGGTGCGTGAAGGGGGAATCTATTTTAATGGGATTTTTTCATGGAAGTGTTTAAAGCAGACTTGGAAATCTTTGAAGGTGTAAGTTTTGTGTAGGGGGTGGCAGAATATTATGCTCTTCTAACAAGCATCTATCATTTCATTGCTATTTACTCTGCTCCTTGATCATCCTTCTCCATTTCTGAGCTACCTTTATGTCTGTAACTGTCACCGAAGGCTTCCACTTGCTCTCTTGCATCTGACAAAGAGTCTAAACAGGGCAGATTCTGGTTGTTGACTTTGAGAGTAGATTTTAGCCCAATTTACATAGATAAGGTTTGGCGTGCTATCCTATCCCAGGAGTCTGTTCAGGGAAAAACATGCCGTTCTCTGTGCCTCCTATCATTTGGTTTGCCAGCAACCTGGCAGGCAAAACTCTTTTCAAGTCCTGACCTGGCTGATGGCTATTTGATGGCATAGAAAAAGAGGAAATAAATAGCAGTTAGAGTAGTCCAAAAAGTGTTAATTGGGTAAGGGTTTAGTCTAACATCCTGCAGTTCACTATCACCTTCAAGAATCCTATTGAACTGCGCTTCAAACCACCACACCTATGAGGGAAAGGCTTCAATCTTCATTTTTGTTTATAGGGAAAAGGCTTTTTCCCTAACCTGGAAGTAACCCTGTTAAAAGGTATGGGAATAGGTCAGCTAATGTGTACTGTGTTCCTGTAGTCACAAGATGATCCATCTTTCCCTTCAGAGCAATGTGGCTGCAGCATTGTTGTGCGTAACCACGCTGATGCTAAAAGAAGTACGAACTGTGTACATCTCGCACATCAATTTCACTGCCTTGAAAAATGAAGAGGGTGTTCTTTTTTCCTTTTCCCCCTTCCTTTGAAGTTTTAAATCAGAACTTGCTGCTGACCCACTTTTGCTAACAGTTCTCTTAACTAACCCCTGTACTCGCTTAGACTTTTTTTTTCCCTTCCCTTCCACCCACTGTCTGTCTAGCCTGGTTTAAAATTTTTATATATATACTTTTAAAAAATTGATTAGTTGGAGAGCTGCCCGTTCTTCTGCGCTGTATAATAAGGATTTAAAAACTGCACACTGAATTCTGTATAGTGTAATTAAAACTGACCCAGATTTGGACCTGAGAACACCAGGACTTAGCCAAACTTGCCATGAGCTGAGTTCTGATGGCAGATGGGAGCTAATGAGGACACGCTACTCTCCAGAATTTCCCAGCTGCTTGGCCCCTTTTTGTACAAACAAGGTTTGGAGTGAAGTCCCAATCCCAAGAGCATGTTCAAGCAAATGTACTGCACCCAGTGTTTTGGGAAACAAGGCAGTGCTGTCAGGCTGCTTCAGGATATTTGTGAGGCATTGTTTCCAAAGGGCTTTTACTGTGCATCCCAGTGTCATGCATATCCTATCTTCCATCTTATCCTAGGCTGAGTGTACTCAAATGCTTCAGACCCTGTCTGAATATTCTCTGGTTTCAGCTGGGGGATTTCCACCTTAATTTAATGGAGTGTTACAATCCCAAAGTACTGGGTCTCCGTTGGACCTGTGGTTCCCTTTGGTGGATTTGATGTCCTGGGACTATTCAGGCAGATGTAATTGAATCAGTTTGAAGCAGCTGTAGCTGGCATGTGGTCTCTCAGATTGCAAGCACCTGCCTGGTTGGTTGTGGGGTTTTTTGTTTGTAACTCACTAGAGTGAAAATAGTGCCAAAAACCAGCGCTTGGTCTTGGAGCTGATAAAGCACTCCAGATCCTATATCCCTTTCCCCTTCTGGCCTAGCCACCTCATTACTGGTGACTGCAGTAATGTTGGTAGTGAGCTGAAACAGGTTTATGCTTCTCCTCCAACTGCCTCCCTCCCTTTCAAACCAGTGCACTGCCAACACTGACTCTCTTCTTCATAAGCAGTACGACTTAATCGTGCTCAGGTGTGCAGAGCTTCTGCTCTCCTTAGGAAATTGGGCAGCCCATGGTTTGCTGTATCCGATGCATGCACCGAGTTTATCTATGGCTCTAACTGCCATGCCAGCAGTTAGACTGAGTTACTGTTCATGTCTAACAAATGATCAAGCAGTGCTGGGATGTTCCATTCAATACTTTACCTTTCCTCTGTGTAGTGCACTTATGTTTTGGTTGCTGTTCCTACTACAGTCTTAAGGTTTAATGGGGTGAGAGTTCAGAAGGGACTATGAGTCACTTGGTTGCCTCCCTGTATCGTGTGATTTATTGAAATCAAAGTACAAATCAAACACAGTGGTGCACTTGGCCAAGTACAGTAACAGCATGCAGCGGTGTGGATTTCAATGGGATATTACAAGATGGCATATGGAAACATTGATAATATCCCTCCACTGGCTTCCCCTTACTTTGTGTCTTCCTTTTTTCCCCTCTCAGCCTCAGAGGCAAGGATTCTTAATTCTAGCCATTCTCCAACTTTAGCCCCACGCCTCACTACTTGCTCTTTTTTTCTCTTGCAACTTTAATTCTGCTTCATGGACCACAGTTTTTGGCATCTTTCATGACCAAGATGCTCCGCTGTGGGATCCTGGTAGTGAGGAAGAGTGTGTTTCCTGACACAAGAGTGATTATGATGTATTTTTTGTTCTTTTGACTTTAAATATTTAGGTAGGCTTCTCTATTTCAGGAATTCCTGGATCAGCCTATTCCCTTGCCTTCTTTCTTTCCCTTTTTGTAAGCTCCTCTCTCTTTCCCCTCATTTATGGGTGTTACCACATATTGCCAGGGCCAAGGGGGCCTTGTCCTCAGCTTCTGTTACAGGCACTTAGTTGCTTCCTGCAAAAGCTTTAAAAATTGCTGTTGTGGGCAATTAAAAGACAGCTCCACAAAGTGTTCCAGGTGATTCTGAAGGTGTTTCTTTCTATTAACCTATATCTCTTATTTATATAGGATATAAAAAGATTATGTGATTTGACTGTAGATACTTGTGATGTAGGCAAAATCTCTTCTCCTGTGGAATATTGCATCGCCTCAGCCAACGTGCCAGTCTGCAGCTCTCTGTGTTTTGTTGAGCTCAGGCGTTTGAAGGGTGGTGTTGAAGGCAGCTTCTCCAAGGTCCAAAATACACTTTTGATTCCACGGGAGTGAAATGCCAGCTGAAATACATAGAATGAATTGTTTGTGCTTTTTCAAGGGGAGCAGTGTAGAGATGCTTCCCTTTATATGTTTTTACAGTACAGAACACTACTATTTTTACATTTAGGTTGCACTAGGTGTACTTAGGTGCAGGTAATACAAGGTAGTTTATCTGGGTGTCTGTGAAAGTGATGCAGCTAAACGTTTTTATAGTTTTCTAATGGAAATGCAAAGGAAAAAAACAAACCCTGGAATTCCAATCAAGCCAGAATTGTTTTTACTAATCCAGTAAGGGTGATGTCACCACTTGATTTTTCTCTCGTCCTGTTGTGATTTGTAGTGTTTTGTTTGTTTGTAGGCTTGTTTTGTTTTTCTTTCCACCCATGCTCCTGCTTTCTTACTCCATTCTGGTAGTCTCACAAAACATCTACAGATGAAAACACCCATTTGTAATGATAGCGTTTGCAGCTCTTTGTAGTCTGGAAGTGCTGCACGTACAGATATCATCTGCTGAATAAAATGTCAGCCACCAATTCTATGAGGGAAGTTACTAAGGCTTAAATTAAGCAATAGCTAAGGACTGTGGCTTTCAATTTTTAGGGATATTGTTGTAAAGTGATCTCGCTATAGAGCAGCAACAGTTGCTGCGAATTAAATAATGGTGAATAAATATGGAATATTTTTCACATGTTTTGGGTACCCAGGATTCATGTTGAGATCAGTAGGAATATGGAAGGCAAACTGTTCTTGAGACCATGGTGACTATGGCACCCGTCGATATTTAAATAAGCAGCAGTAGCAAATCGGAAAGTGTTGTTTGTATGCAAAAATACTTGTTATTGGTGGTGGTGGGGAACAAGCAAAGAGTAAGTATGCAAGTGTCTATCTTAGGATTTCTTGGTGCCATTTGTAGCCAGCCAGAACAAGAAAGCATCTGCCACTCTTATGGTTGTCTTGAAAATAAATATAGTTTTAGGTCAGCAGTGACTGCTAGCTGACATCTTTTATTCCTAGAATGCTTTTTTTTCCTTGTACTAAAGCCTGCTTGAGAAATGTAGGCGCTAAGTGATTGTGAGTTCTACACTAAGAGACAGTAGAAAACCAACAGGATTTGTCTTCTCAAGAAGTCAGTGTGGCATAGGTGAAAAATATATAGGTGTTTTTGTCAGTCTGCCTACATCCTAACTATAGGAGTTGTGAATCAAGTAGTGTTTATAGTGCTGAACCCTTCTTTTTATATATTTAATTTTAGGCTATCATTTTAAAGACTCTTTACATCTTTTACTTGGATGCAGTTAACTGATCAATTTTAAGTGAAGTATGCTAGCTTTTTGTGCACATGGAGTGCACAACTTTCCAAACTAAGATATATTAGTGACTGGCACAGGAGGGTGACGGAAAGGACAACAAAGGAAGTTAATAAATTGATAATGAAGTGGGATTATAAAGGATTGAGCATAGATATTAGAGCAGTTTCAGACATACTTTTTAATCACTACCACTCTGCTCTGATCCTGTCTAGTGGCTTTCTAGTGGCACCACCCTGAAATACATTGTTGGGTGTTTGGAAAAAGACCACTTGACTTGTTGCTTATTGGCAAGCATGACGGCATCCTTGACGGAGGCCAAGAGGTTAAATGAAAGATAGAGACAAGATTCTTCCATTTGCCATGCAGTTGGTTTTTCTAGATGAGCCTTTAAATAAGTTGACGAAAATATTTGGAAAACTTGCAATACTGTGTCTGATCTGTGAGAAAAGCTTCTATTTTCTGAGCTTTTCATTCCATCCTGAATCATAAACAAAACCAAGTGATTGGTGATCAAGTTAAAACTAAAGTTAATATAGAAGATACCACATTGGGCTTATAACTAACAAAACTGTGTAAGGGAATCAAACCAATACAAAGTATAGAGGAGGAGATGCTAAGCAAAAGGGAATCAGCTCTTAATCTCGGGGCATTTTCAAGAAGAAATCCAAGCCCAGTTCTTTCCATTATGTCAGCCACTTCCCAGAGCTTCAGTTTTCGCTTTTCCCAAAATTCCCTGCTTGACAACTGGACAGAAGGCTACACTGAATTAAATTTCATTGTTCTGGTGTTCTCCATCCATTTGCAATGCACATAATCAGGAATTCAGCTATGTCCCAAGAAACCCGTTTAACCTAATGAGAGCAAATGGCAATGGGTGTTCCTTACTCCGGACAGCAGTGCCAACGTTTCTGCTTAATTGGGACATATTTGGCTGGTTCCAGTGCTTCAAGTGGTTTTTAAACAGGTGTTTAATGGGTGTGGAATTCTGAACTCTGCCCTTTTGATACAGAAGTTGCCAAATAAAGATTATGAGAAATAAAAAGATCTAATGCACAACAATAATTTTTATCTTTGTGTATTTATTCAGCATAATTTTTACCTTAACTTTTAAGTCGCGGGCTGGTGGGGAGGTGTTTCTTCTCATAATTAAGAAAGTCCATTAAGGAGAACAACAGGATGTCTAACAGGGTGTCCTAATTAAAATTACCCTGTAATTTGAACAAAACATTCATTTGTATGTAGCTAAGATTGACCTAAAACCCATCTAAATAATGAAAAATTAGTAGACAATCTTTTTTTTGTCTGCTGAAATGAAACGTACCATTCTGCCAACAAACAGCATGATTCTGTTATTATACGGGATTCAGGAGTAAGGATTTGCTCCTCAGTGTTAAAAAATAATGCTTTGAGAAAATGTAAAGTGGATTTCTCTCCTACCTCCACCCTTTGATAGTGTTTGCTCATGGTTGCATTTCCGTCGTATCTTGAAAGCAGAGACAGTTTTGTTCTGGGTATATTATAAGCCCATCTGAAGCCTTTGGTTGTGGCTAGTGTACTGGTGAACTAATAAGCAACTGAGATAGCAGCTGTTTAGCAAGACTGATTGGCTTGGGCTTGACTTTGCTATCTGCAACTACACGGTTTCTGACTGGCTTGGAGTGCAAGCCGGGTGATTTTGTTATCTCGGGGAGTGTGGGCCTGCATACATAATCCAGGCTGTATACACAACTGGAGAGATTTTACTTCTGTATGTAAAAATGACCTACACGCGCTCTAGCTGTCATGGTTTAAAATGCTGCGGAGGCAAATTGTATTTAATATAATTTATCAAATCTAAGTGAGCGTTAGAGTTTACTGGCTTCAGAAATACTGTTTGTATTTAAAAGGGAATTCTCAGCGTCTTTAATTTGGTGGAACTGCACAAGCTGCAGCTTGTAGGTGTTGCATCCTGGCCACAGGATGGTGGGGTTTTGTTTCTGCTGGCTTTCTGGGCAGGTTGGGAAGGGGGAGGATTTTCCAGCACACTTGAAACTGGCCTGAATATGTTGCTGGTGAATTCAGCTTGAACTACTTCACCATGATTTGAGTGGAAAGAGGATCACACCCTTGTTCCTTTGGATAATCCCACCCATAACATCTAACACAAAATGTAATGAGACAGCTATGTACAAAAAGTGGAACTTCATAAATGCCAAAACTTAATTAGGTGCAAAAAGAGCTACTTTCTACTGAATGATTCTTCTGCTTATACCAACTCTTACATTTTCATATCTCGGCTTCAGTGGAGTATGGAACAACAAAAGAAAAGAGGGAAAAATCTGATGAACAGTTTGTGTAACCTGCTTTTTAGCTCCAGGAAGAATTGTTAAATTGAAGATCAAATTTGAGGCTGGTGTTGTGGTAAAACACTTTTAAACCGTTCGAGACCTTGACTAGAGAGTATTCAAATATTGACATATTTTAAGTTTCTTAGATCCTCCTTATTGTTCTTAATACCCTCAAAACTGATGTAGGCATCTGTTGTAACCTGGAAAGAACAGAATCAATCAAACAGTTGTTATGACAGCCAATCATACAGTCATAATTAGATATTAATAACAAGAATATGCCAGAGTGTTTTATATGTATGTGTATATATGTCTGTGGGTAGGTGCATATGTATGCATGTTTTCTGAGAGTTATAGAGAAACGTATTTGGTGACACCACAGCAAGAATATATGCACAAGAGCATTGCACTGATAAAGGCTGTATCTTGAGGTGATGAAAATGGATGATCAGGTGTCCATACTGATTCATCTAGTTCTCCAAGTTGTTTTAATTTCCAAAGATGATGAATAACTGGGGATGCTAACTGCCTAGTGCGACTGCTCCTTAGTGACTCCTTCTCCTGACGAAGTTGTTGATAATGGTGTTGTGTGATTCCTTACTGCTAAAGGATCTCTTTCGCAGGGTTTTAAATGTTCCAGTATTTGTTACCCCTAAAGCACTCAAGCTAAAGGAAGAGATTTGGACTCAAAGATATTCAGCTGAAATTCAGATACACATGGTACAACTTTCTGCACAGCTGTTTGGGCAGTAACTAGAAATGCTGATGGTTAGAGAGCTAGGTTTCTAGTCAGGCTGGAATTGTGCTCCAGTAAAGTAGCAAAAGAGATGATTAGTTGTGTAACTGTAGAAGTGTAAAAGGAAATTCCTGCTTTTTATTTCCAGATGTATGTTCTGAAGTCCTTGAAATATTTTTTGGGAGCTTCCAAATGCTTGGTTCTGGTAACAGTGGTTCTTAATCACACTCTTTATCGTTCGCCTTTGCAAGAAAACTCAATTCTTTCCTTTTGAATGTGGGACCTTGCCTTATTGCCTTAGGGAAGCGTTACTGAAATGCATGTCACTTGAGGCTAATTCAACCTGCCACTTGGAAATTGCCCCTGGTGCAGATTGTAGCAGTGCACCATTATCTCAAGCTATTTTTCATCAGAAGCAGACTGCATCTGTTCTGTATGATCTGCATAGCCTGCCAGGTTTTTCTAGGTTAGCATGTGAAGTGGGTGCTTTTCTACCTGTAAAGCCATGCTTGGTTTGGCTTCCAGCTATGTGGTAAGAGCCTTTCTTCCATGTCATACCAAAGCAGCCCCAGACATCTCAAGATGTGGTCCCACACCAGCTTAAGCTGATAGATGTTGACACCACTCTGTTGGTGTTCCTCCTCTTGTACAGTTCTGCTGCCTCCTTAGCTCTGACCACCAAGTGCCATGCTTGAATGTTGAGCTGCAACTGGGGGTTGATGTGGCTGAAAACACATGGAAAAGAAAACTGCATTCAGCTAAAAGCTCTTTGAAGCAGACATTTTATCTAGTCCTGGGTCAAGGATGGACTTGGGGGCATGAGGAGAGAAAAGAGGCGAGGGAAGGTTGGGATTATGGCAGCTCCAGTTAAAGTAAGTGTACATTATAGTTGGGTTCCGGAAATAATAACCCAGTGGTTTCAGCAAGATGTAGCTTTAAGCGTAGCATATGATAGTTAAAGGACCAGTCGCTTTGGAATCTACTTTCTGCACTGTTTCTAAAACTTGCATTTTGGTATGCATCAGAAACTCTGAAGATCACACACCTCAACCTTTCCACCCTTGAAAAGGGAAAATGATATGAAGGCTTGATTAATTTCTTTTATGAGGTTTCATTGCTATATGTCATTAGAAGCAGATCAGGCGGGGGAGAAAAAAGAGAAAAAACATATCTGTAAGCAGTAGGGAATTTTCCCCTTTGAAAACGAGCTAAAACTTCATTAACATTTCAGCCAGCTTTAAATTAAAATTTGTGTCTGAAAATAACCTATAATGTATTTTGAGTGCCAGTGAGGCATGTCAGGGCAGTATCAGCACAAGTTTCTTCTATGCACAGCTTGTGATGTGGATCCTGTATCTTCAGTCACAGTGTTACTGTGCCACACATGCCGGTGTGAGAATGCCCATCAAATTAACACTTGGCCTTCTGCTGATCATATAAAGCCAGTGTACCACATACCATGTGGCTGGCTGGGGCAAACTGAACAGAGCAGATGACTGCTGGATCCTAAATACTACACCTGCTTTGTATGCAAGCTAACTTGGCCTAATGCTTTTTACCATGAGTAGTCCCATTCCATTATGTTGCAATAGGTTTGCTTACACCAGAAAAGGTTTCACCTATCCTGTTTCTGCAGGGCAGGCCCTTATAAGATGCCACCAGAGTGACTGGGTGTTCTTTCCCTCATCCCTGCACCACAGATTGGTGGTACTTAACTTTTTCTGCCCCACTGAGCACAAGTCATTGAGTATGATGCTGGGAAGCAGAGAGTTAGGAAGGGAAGCTAGCAGCTCTGCTGTGCAGGCAGGAACAAATGGCAGGCCATTCTGTTTTGCTGGGTTTCACACATTTGAGGGGACATGGAGATGTGCAGCATGCAGCCTGAAATAATGTTTTTGGTCTGGTTTTGTTTCTTTTCCTGACAGATTTTTATGTCAAGTCCACACGGGTTATGTTTGTAGACACCCTCTGTAATTGGTACTCCCTCTGCAAAGCCTTTGGAGAAAAACCCTTTACTGATGTGTAATGGTTTTGGTAGGGCTGGTGCTGGAGTTCCTGCCAACAGTTTCTAAATGTTTTTGCTTCATGTGAGATGTTTAAGACCCTTTTTTCCTCTTCTTTTAGGGGACTAGAGGGCTTGGCGCATCCTTTACATCCTGCATTTACTCTGACCACAGTCCCTCCCTGTTCTCACAAGCGAAGCTCAGCCCTGCTTCCCTTCCTGTTGAATCCCGGTCAGCTACATGGTAAGTTTCATTATCTCTAGACTTGTTGCCACAAGGTAAAATGCTGGCAGGCTCTCTCTCACATCCATTAGCACTGGGCACTGAGGGCAGAGTACTTTGTGCCCATCGAAGATCATTCAGTTGTATTCCAGGCTGACTGGAAAGGAAGATAGTATTGAATTAGCATTGGAGCTGAACTTCAGCATAGATTGTTATAGGAATAAAATATGAAGTAAAATATGTGACAGAATTAAATCCATCAGTTCTAATAAAGGAAACAGAAGAAAGCAAAGAAATATTGGACTCTTAAATCCCATTAACCAGGCCAGAGAGAGAATGTGTTAAAAGGGAGCTGCGCTGTATCTTTTTTCATTGTTTGATGAAATAATCTTTTTCACCCTTTAAGTGGTGTGTTTAAAAATCCTGGTATTTCTGAAACAAAGAGAATACACAGCCACCGAGCTAGCTGGTTTTTATACCTTCCTTTTCTGAGTATTGTCCTTCAGTACAATACAGAGCCATTTCTTTGTTCTCACAAGCTAGCAGTTAAATTGTATGTAAATGTATGCAAATTAGATGCTGTCTAATAAAGAGAGTCATTAGATGGAAGAAATATTTAGTTTAGGGGGAAAAAAGAAAGAAAAGAAAGCAGGTGTATTTTGCAATAGAAAAATGTAAGATTGCGAAAGCCCCTCAAACTTTGGGTGAGGGCTTTTTATAAAGCCATTAAAATATTTTCTAAAAGACTTACCCTACTCTTGGTCCCTTTTTTAACATGATTTTTATGTCCCTTTTTTAACATGATTTTTATGTACATGTATGCGCACTTCTGTGGTCTTTTCATAAAGCTCACCCTGGCTGTGCTATATATATGTACTTGAACAAACATGTAAATACTGTATTCGTAAACCTATTACTTTAAATCATACAGCTAGGAATTTACACACGTGCACCTTGTAGCAAGGTGTGTTTCTTTGCTTGCCAAGTATATACAGGTGGAATTCATGTGTTAAATTTTACTTTCATGGATTGATTTATTCAAAACATGCTCTGACTGGATACCTTCTTCTCCCTAAATCATCTTCCTCCATTTTAACAACCCCCTGCTCAACAATTTTAAAGCTCCCCCCCTTTTATTTATTCACTAAATCTCAGTTATGTTTCCATTCTTTCACTTCCATTTTCTACCATGTAATCCCTTTAGGGGTATAGCCCTGACTTAAACCTAAAGCACCCGTGACCTTTGTAAACACAATGAAATCACAACTTTACTGTTGGGTGTCAAGGTGCTAAGATGCTAGAAATGTGAAGCTTTGTGTCATCCAAAGCTGGAGATTCCATACCTGTGGATGGAGCACTCGGCATCCATGTAGGCTCCAAAAGATTTAAAATTGATGAACCTTATGTTCTTGCCACTTCAAGACTTCAGTCTCTCTGCCTTAGAATCCGTAGTCCCACTTCTTGGCTCTTATTTTTGGGTGGATCAGTAAACATAGATGACATGGCTCAATTATTCTGAAGTCATTGTTGTGGTTTGTTTCTCATGGTCAGTTATCATTGTTCAGGCAGGAAGGCCTATAGCTGTATGTTGGCTGGCTTGGTTTTTCTGTTGCAGTTTTGCAAGTCTGGAAATCTAAAGACATATATGTATATGTGTAGAAAAGATATGTATATAAAAATAATGTTGTTTAAATATTTACATATAAAGCCAAGGGATTGGCTTCCTTCCCAGAATTACTGGAACTACCTTCCCCAGGAACATTTGGACTTGAAAAATCTGTACAGCAACACTTTCCTTTTGAAGCTAAGCAACTTGTGAAATGAGGGACTCGGTCTGCACCCTTTGCTGCTCACATGGGTTTCTTTAGCTTGGGGTGATGCAAAGGCCTCTGTGCATGGGTAATAAATTTCCAGCTGATTATGCCAAGTTTCTCTTTCACTGCTCTTTCGCCACACAGTTTCTCATCAGCTTGTTCTATGAGAAACTCTGGCACAATGGGAATGTTTTTGTCACTGTTCTAGGAGAGGTCCATGCAGTGTCTGGCAGCAGCAGCAATTCCTGTCTGGACAGCTGCAGGGCAGGGAGACTGATCACTCAGAGCAAACTGACTCCTTAGTTGCTCAGTGTCCCAACTGTACTGGCTGAGCAGTCAGGAGAGGAGCCATAACGTGTGTCTGCTACCCACTGGCAAATGTTGGCAGGGTCATTGTAAGGAGATGTCAGAGGGTGGGCAGTGACTATTTCAAGTGCTCTTGAAGGTGTAATAGAAAATGTAAGATGAAGATTTCTCTGTGGGCAATGCAGGGAAAATCAGAGCTATAATATCAGGATGCTAGAGAGACATTAAGTTAATAAAGTGAGGAGAAACACAAGCTGTTGTGGTGGCTAGGAGGGATGAGGTTGCATTGGCTTACCCACTCACCTGGGGCTCTGTTCTTCTAGGCTGTCTGGCATTAAATGTCCAAGAGAACTGAGTCACTAGTAATGCAGACATGTATGTAGACATTGATGTTTTCACCCAGTTTGCAGTCCAGATAGGTGCAGCTACACAGGTTCTTCAGACCTTGGGAGGTGGTTGTTAATCCTGAAACCCTAGATGTCAGATTTATACTGGAGATAGGACAGGCTAGCAGTCCCAGGAAGTATATTCCGTCTCACATTCTTGAACAGGTTGCAAAATATGCATATTTATACACAAGAATAAAGCTCCAATGGGGAAGATTGCTGCAGGCTTAGGGGCAGGAATCTGATTAATTCCATGTTCCTTTCCAGACTTCCTGTGGTCTGGAGTAATTGTTTAGGGCAGGAGAGAATTCTGTACCAACATACATTTGAGGGTATGTGTCTTTACTACCTTGCCCATCTTGACAATAACAATAATACATCTTTCCTACCCTTGTGAGCATATAAACATTTAAAGGTGTGAGATTCTGTATCTTGTGATAATGAATCCAAAAGCAGTGCTGTAGACGGACATCGGAATTGGTAGTCTGTCTCCTCAGGCATCATCCTGATAAGGTCTTTGGCTGCAGCAAAGGAAGGCACAAGGAAGCCTAAGTTGTAGTAGTGGAACAACCAATATCTTTCACTAGTGATTTTGAAAGTAAATGAGTATTTTTTAAGTTGTGTTTCTCGGGAGCTTGTGCATCTTTAAAAAAATAGTTTGAAGAAATAAAATATGCTGCACTAAACTAATCCTAGAGCTAACGAACAGGCATAGGGACTAGCAGCTTTTGCTATTACCTACTGCTTATTATTGTTATTATTATTATTTCTTTTTAATTATGCAAAGTGCTAATCAGTTTGATTATGCACAGTGCTAATCAGGTTAATTATGCAAAGTGCTAATCAGTTATTCTCTAAGCACACGAGGAGAGCAGAGGTGCTGGCAGTGAATGGTGGTTCTAGATGGGGGTAGTCACGGCAGTCATTCCTTATTAAAAGAGGAGTAGGTGAGATGACAGGGGGGTTTGCTTCCATTAAAAAGTAAATAATGGAAAAAAGAAAGCCATGAGGGTTATAGTTCTGGTGGGGTAATGTCTTCTTTCACAGCAAGGCAGACTTTTTCCAAGCCGGCTCATGCTGTTGGTTAATTTCCGTAGGAGTTTGAGTGCACTGATTTGGGCAAATACGTTGCAGAGGAGTGTTATAATGGGTGCGGGATGAGATGCCCCCACTTGATAAGTTGGGATGCATAAGTAGAAAATCACAAATTAAGGAAGTTTGTTCAATCTGGAGTCACCTTTTAAGCCCTGGTAAGTAGGATACAGATAATGTAACAGGAATGGTAGTTGATCATATGTTTGTGTGGTTGAAGGTACTGCATGAGCATACAAAATGTGTTTCTTTCAGTGTAATGCCCTCACAAGCTGTAAGAACGTAGGATGCCATCAGTGGAACGTACATTGGGCTGTGTTTCTTCTTCCTCTTTAGCGCTAAACTCTAAACTAGAATCTTGTGTTCCTGTGAAACAGGATCTGTTTTCAGTAAGCTATGTTCTTCTGACAATTACTGAAGATGCGCTGTGTCTCACTGTACTCAGTGTCTAATACTTAACCGGTATTCCTTATTTGATTATGTTTCAGGGCTGGTGTGGGATACATAGGCATTACTGTTTTGGGTTAGTAATGGAGTAGACATTTGCAGGCAGAGAGCTAGTTGCTCATGAAAGCCTTGGGTAAAGCATCTTAAGAGATGTAAGTTGTTAAATCAAAAGACTGCTTCTGTATAAGGCCATCTCTACTAGAAGGTTGCTGCACCAACAATGCAAGAGATGCTTTCCTTGAAAAACTAATCATTGAAGGTGCTCACTTATGGGAAGTTGTGGCAAATTTTCAAGTAAATTTAAGGTAGGAAGGAAAGCAGTGGTAACTTACTGCTTAACCCAGAGCCTGAATATTAATAGCATTGGCACCTTGGCTTCGTGACTACTCCACAAGTCCCTCAAAACAAGTTTACTACCAGATGTGTGGTACGTGTCTATTCTTACACATTTATCCTGGTGTTAGAAACCTAGACATACCAATGCTATACTGTCAAGTCTAGTGCCTTGGATCTGAAGGAGGGGAGTATGATACGAAGATTCTAAGCAAGAGTGAGTTACACCAGATACTAGTGTCCTGAGACTTCATATGCTTTCCTGTCAGTTGGAATCCTCTGATGGGAATCAGGTCACTACTGTCTCTAGGTGCTGCTCCAGAAGAACTTGGTCTGTTTACCTCAGACCTGAATTTGACTTGGAGTAGTCCATTCCACAACCAGACTGCTTCCGTAGACTTCCTGTGTTGCTTTCATTTATTGTCGGTGGCTCCATAGCCTGTTTGCTACTCTGAGTATGCTCCACTTTTCCCTCATCTGCTCTTTGCTGAGATGCTATAGGAGAGTGTGTATGATCTACCAAAACAGGGGGAAAATTGACTTCTTCATGGGATCCCTTGGCATCACACAGCCTGGCTTACTTAGGTTGCTGTACTGATAACAAAGCAGCAAGTCAGGCATGTTCTGGACTATTTCTCCATCTTTTGGAGGCTGGGCCTATTGTATCAGAAGGGAATTAGTTTTAAAATTACTGTGATGCTTTAGATATGTTCTTTACCATCATCCACATCTTTTCAAATGGAAGTTTAATCTTGTGGAAGGAACCCCCTCATAGTTTTCCTGTCCTATGAGTATTTCCCCATAGTATTTAAAAGCTGTTGTAGAGTGAGAGAACCCTTGAAAGGCCAGTAGCATAAACCACACACCATACTGTTTGCGTGTTAGAAATGTAATCTACCTGTGGCATAATCATAACCTCTGAATTTCATTGTCTCCAATGTCTAGCCTTCCAATGAGATGGGGAGCTAGAAAGGAAGAAAACCTGCATTCTGCTCCTATTTTTACTGCTTTCTTTGTAACCCTGCTAAATTGTACTGCCTTACTCTGCTTGAGGTTTTTCTTGATGGTAAAATGTGGATAGGGACCTAAAGCAGTGTCCTATGGGGAGTTATCTGTGTTATTAAGAAGCACCAGCAAATCTTGTGATACTGTGTAAATAGTGATAGCACCAAAATAGTTTTTGTACTCCCAAAAAGTTAAGTGGAGGGAGAAAACTGTTCCCTTGACATTAGGCTAAAGGGTTGGTGACAAATGAAGAAGCCCCATTGAAGAAATCTGTGCCTCCTGTGCTTGAAGAAGTGGATCTCAAGTGAACAGAGAATCGATTTGCTTGTATGGCAGAAAGTTACTGCTTCAGAACTCCTTTTGCATCTTCTTGAGGACCTGGTCTTCAGAGCTAACAGGCTAACTGCTACTCATTGTGTATCATTGTGGAGCTCTGTGTGTCTGCTCATTGGCATTCACACAACCAGGAGCTGGTGGGGAATTAATAACAAAAAGATTTTAAATGTTCAGCTTGACCTTTCAAAGTTACTGACCTGCATTCAGGTTACAAATACACAGCAATTTTCTCTTGAGCTGCAAAGACTCTAAATGTTACATCAGTAACTCAATCAGACTCACAGCCCTTCTCTCTGTTCACTCGTGCCCAGCTGCCATGACTGGAGTAAAGGAACAAGAAAACTATCTAAACACATCCATATCTTACTGTGACACAAGTACTTGGAAGAAGCCCCACTGACATAAACTAACACAAAGTGACACTTTGTTTAAAAGGTTGTTTTGAATGTCTTCTCCCATTGATCTTCTGCAAGGGAGACAAATAAACACTGTGTGTGGTGCAGCCAGGCTGAGTATTTTTGCTCCTCTGAGTGTTTATACATTCTCTGGTGGTTGTTTGTATTGCTGTTTGTTGACTGTAAATTCCAGACCTGGATGTTTGTAATGTATACATCTGCAGGAGCAGTGCAGTTTTGGGAGTATGGTCAGGGTGGTGATTTTATGAACACAACCAGATGAATAGTGGGTGGGGGTTTTTCCCCCCTTCTTCCAGAGCACTGAATTAGTCTTTGTGCTCCCATTGAAAGAAAGGGCTGCAGAGGCAGAAGTTAAGCAGGACCTTCTGTGCTCAGCTTACTGCAGGTAGGTACGGAAGGAAAGCTGTGTAAGGACTTGTCTGGTAGGAATCAAGTTAGTTTAGCTTTTCATCTAATTAAGCAGCAGATCTGTTGGGCTCTCAGTTTGTTTGGTGATGATAAGAATGATGCATGTTTTCTCTCAGGAGCAAGCAACTGAAGTTGTAACAGATGACAGAATTCCTGGTGGCAGAGATCCCTCCTGCTGCCCCTCTGTTCCTCTTTCACAGTTCTTTCCCTTGCCTTTGAACAAAATCTTCCTGCTTTTCACTTGCTGTTGTTGTCAGCATCTCAATCCCTAGAACGGTGGGAGTGTGTAGAAGATAATGGCAACCAATGCACAAACACTTCTTCATCCACCAAACTGAACGGCTGTAGCTTCCTGAGCATAATGTTACTTCTAAGAAGAGTTCAGCTTGATCAGCGACTGTTTCTCCTAAGAGGAATTTTCCTTAAACCTGTGCTTCTGTCGTGTTTGTGCAAGTTAAAATTGCATGTTTCTGATGTTCCAAATTGTTTAAAGACTGCCTGGTGCTTTCCTTTCTGCTCTCTCATGCACGTTATCCACATTTATGAGATGTGGATTCCACTGTCTTGCAGTTACTGTTACAACCACCTCTCTCATTTGCTTATAGGTTTTACTGAGTTTTAACTATTTCTAGTTAGGTCAATTAGTTTTAAACATAATTGTCAGGGAGAGCTGCATCTGCTGCAGGTGTGCTATTTGCAGATCTGAGCCTAGAGGAAAATACTTGATTTTGCCCATACTAAAACACCATAATAACATCTTTTAATTGTTCTTGTGCCGTCATAGTTTGGAATAATGCTTTGTAAAACATCAACTCAATGACCTTTTAGACAGGGAGGTGTTTTTCCCTTCTTGACACTCGTGCACCTCATCACTCTGACAGTAGTTGTTCCATGAAAACAACGAAGACCTACCACCATTTTCAGCTGCTTAATTAACTCGGGGGCAGAATCTGCCTGGTGGGCTGGAAGGTTGCCGCATGCACAAAGCATGAATATGTTGGTGTGTAGCAGATTCTCACTTTTCATCTGGCTATTTGAAAATCTAGGGGATTAAATGCACTAAAAAGGGGGAAAGCTTATTTGACTTTTCTAAAGTCAAATCTGTGAATCTAAGTATGAAAGTTGACTGAGCAGCCTTAATTCAACTTCCCTGCTCTTTTCCAGTTTTTAGTTATGTGATCGCATGCTGTTTTCTGTTCTCATAGTGCACCTAAAGGACCTGGTCTGAGGTTGAGTAGAGGTTCTTTAGTAAGACACTGTTTTCCTTAAGATTAATTGTGTAATTTACTGCAAACATGGAAAAATGTTTAACGTATGAGGCAAGAGATAGTGGGAAAAAGAAAGGGTGCTCTTATTCTCAAGATTACAGTGAGAGCATACATGTGCTTAAAGCAAATAATGCTTGAATTTAGTAACTTGTGAAATCCAACATCTTTAGGTGGCTTTAGACAGCATTTCTCCTTCTCTCACCAGTTCACTTACTCTTTTTAACCTAACCCTTCACTATTTCTACCTTTTAAAACTTCATGTTTGTTTTCCTCTAGAGAAAAAATAGTACCAGTAGCAGCAGCCCACCCTGGGCTTGCCTTCTTTCTCATCACTTTGCTGGTATACGAAAGACTTACTTTTGTTCCCCCCTGCTCCATTCCTTACCCTAAAGTAAAAACTTCCAGGATTTTGATTTCCAGTTAGTAGGAAGCACACCCGGATTCCACATTACTCACTAATAGAAGTGCGCACAGCTCTTACTGATGCTTTGACGGTTTCATTGGAGATGCCGCTCTAAGTAGAATGTGTCTGTCTGTAGCCAGGTCCTTTTGCTAAGCAGTGGGAATTCAGCTGTTTTCTTGTGAATTCTTCTTTTCATATTTTATTACTACGAAGAGAACACAAAGAGTGCTTGTTTCTTTCTTTCTCTTCCCCCCCCCTTTTTTTCCTCCTTCCAGTTGACACAATCAGTATTATTTGAAGGAAAAAATTACACACAGAATGGGAAATAGGGTGGGAAAATGTAATAGGATCTGCAAATCTTTTCTGTCTTGTCTGAGTAAATGAGAGCTGATGAGAGTTGCAGCACAATGAGGGCTAGGGAATGCTAGCTGAACTGGTATATAAAGATTGTTTCATTTTGCTTCATTTCATTTTACTGTATTGAATTTGAAAGGGAAAATTGCAGCAGACATGAAAGTTCGCTGTGGAAACACCTTGGGTTGCTGTACTCTTGACGTGAACCTGGGCAAACATGAAAAGGAACCTTAAATAAAGTGGTGTATGAATTGTGGAGGTGTGCTTCTGAAGCTATCCTGTGAAGAGTGCCCTTTCATGAAGGGTGGTCCTGTCTCTAGGGTTATTCTGCTTCTGATTTTGATCTCTTATTGTCCACTTAAGTTGCCAATGTGAGAAAGGTGTCACTGTGGGGGCTTTTGGTTTTTGGGGTTTTGGGGTTTTTTTTAGACCTAAAACCATTCTGATTTTCAGGTGTACATTTTGCAGGATTATGTGGCAATGTAATTTTCGCATGCAGGCTCTCAATATTACTGAGAGAACATTTCTTCCCCCATTCGTGTCCACGCTAAAGGTTCATCTCACCTTTTCAAATGAGTATAGACTCATAGAACCATCAAGTCCAATCATTGCCCAGAACTACCAAGATCACTGCTAACCCATGGTACTGAAGGTCTCATCTCCAAGGTTTGTGAGCACCTCCAGGGAGGGTGACTCCACCACTTGCAGCCTGTTCCGATGCCTGTTTCCCTCTCTGTGAAGAGGCTGGAGGAAGGGTGGTGGGTACAGGATGAGAAAGGAAAGGAAAAGGTTTTACTTTTCTCCAAGCAAAAGAATGGTTTAATGGCATTGTGTAATACAGCTCTTCTGCTGCTGTGAGCACGAAAGAGCACCTCTCCCTCTTAGTGGAGACCTGGCAAGTGTACAAGTGTCCATAGGAAGTGAGTGTCTCTGAATGTATGTCATTCCAGGGAGCATCTGTTGAAGTTAGTGTCTGAAGTCTGGGTGTCACTAAGTGCCCTGGATTCATATCACTGTGGTTTTGGAGGTAGAAAGGTTCCTCACTTTATTGTTTATTCCATGTAAACTCCATAGGCTCAGACAGGTGAATCTCAGATAACAGAAGTGAACAAAAGTTCTTCCTCCTTCAGGGTAGTGCACAGAAGAGGGAGACAATGTTCCTAATGATGCTGGAGAGGAACTCTTCATCAGGGGCTGTAATGATAGAACAAGGGGTGATGGGTTCAAACTGAAACAGGGGAAGTTCAGGTTAGATATAGGGAGGAAGTTCTTTACTGTGAGGGTGCTGAGGCACTGGAATGGGTTGGCCAAAGAGTGGTAAATGCTCCATCTCTGGCAGTGTTCAAGGCCAGGTTGGACAGAGCCTTGGGTGACATGGTCTAGTGTGAGCCATCCCTGCCCATGGCAGGGGGTTGGAACTGAATGATCTTATGGGCTTTTCCAACCCCAACCATTCTATGATGAGTAGATGTGATGGCTACCCAGTATTTAACACGGATCTGAGAATTTAAAAGCTGGTTGAAATGTGGAAGGGACTGCGGCTTTTGGTGGGAATGCTGTGTGGCAGGCAGTCTTTTCTGCCAGTTATTTTAGTCTTTATGCTGTGCAGTCTAAATAGCTATCCTATCTCATATACAATAGTAATTCAAGAAGTGTTCTTTTTAGTAGAATAAACAAATTTTTGCTGCTTGACATGTGAAATGCTTGTATAGTAAATTCCACAGGCAGCCTCTTCCCCCCCCCCAATATTGTTTTGTCTGATTATAAAACCTTGAAAGTTTAAAATTGACTGGTTTACTGTAAGAAGCATTAAGTAAATGTAGTCTCTCTATTTTTAATAACAGTAGCTCAAATTTCATGTGAGATCACACTAGTCCTCCAGTGTAATTAAGATTATGGTTTTCTTATGCACTTCAAATGCTTGTGATGTACAGTTAATAGTATTTTAAGTATTAGGACACCTCGGCAACGATGCCAATGTGGGCTGGTGTCTATCAGCAGTGCAGACACCACAAAGTAAAGGCGATTGCAAGACACTGCTATAATTTGCCTAAAAATATGCATGACAGCAAAGCTTTTTTTACCTGGGTTTAGAAAGTG
Organism: Melopsittacus undulatus; assembly: GCF_012275295.1. NCBI lineage: Eukaryota > Metazoa > Chordata > Aves > Psittaciformes > Psittaculidae > Melopsittacus > Melopsittacus undulatus. The sequence continues at coordinate 110,518,306 of NC_047528.1, read as the reverse complement.
ATAAGGCTCTGAATTAGAGTGAAGCTTTGTAAATGAATTGGGCATGAAACAAGATTTTCAAGTGTAGCTCCAAGTCCAGTGTGTATTCGGAGCAAAGTGTGGATGAATATTGGGCATCTTCTGCATCTTGGGTTACGTATAATGTGTGTACCTCAAGTCTGGTTTCCACTACATAAATTTGGCTGTAAGCTAATGTAAGACTGCATAGGATGGTGTGGAGGAAAGCTTTGGATGAGTTTTTCTTGTGTGTACATATATACACACCTTTTTTGTTTGTTGATACAAGTACATTCCCTTTTATTTCTAAGGGAAGAAAATTATATTGAAGATGCTTAAGAATTCCAACCGAATAGCCTGAAATTAACTAAAGCAAAAAACTTCATTTAATGTAAACTGGTGGAGGTTTTTTTGTTTATTGCAAAGACATTTTGGTTTTGAAATGTTTTGAAGATCAAAGCCAAAGCTTTGGATTCGTGTGGAGGAAGATTGCTTCTGACTTGCTTGTTGAACACTGCAACTTATGGTTATATTTAGGTAGGTTTGGATGTAGGGCTGGATCCGTGTTTGCAGTGAGTGTTGCCACTGTGTAAATCAGATTAACATCTGAGTGTTCCGGTATCTTGGAATGCCTGGGCCAGAGTCTCTGGCTTAAAGAGTCTGGGAGTCTTGAGATTCAGCTTGGTTGTGTATGGAAGTGTTGCAAGTGAGCCTCTGATCCGTTTCAGAAACAATCCCCTCTAATATGGTGGGGCTATCAGAAGTATCGACAGTAATGGTAAGGTTCTTATTTTAAATAACCTCTCCTCCTCTCAAAAGCTGAAGTGCACCTTGCTTTAGCTAAGTATTTAGGGGCACAGTAAAGTCCAAGAGGAATATATGGGGCAGATTCTCAATAACCTCCTTTTTCAGCTCATGAGCTAACTCCTGTGCAATGCTTAGCAGTGTTGTGAGGACAGCAGATCTGCAAAATCTCTGGCATGTAGCCCTAAACTAGCCTTTCCCTTCCTTTCTTAAAACAGCATATGCAAATGCTAACCAACTGTTTATTTTCTTGATGCATATTTTTGCCCATGCAAATTTAGGCTGCAGGTTTCCTTCATTACACATAAACAGGTGGAATGCCCTTTTGAGTGGGAAATAACAAGAATAGTTTAGTAGCATCATCTTTTTCTTCTGTTTTCTCCTTAAGCAAGTATCATACAGATTTCAGTGAGACCACTTCATCAGTGAGGGCTGCTGGATGTGCCCCACAGGTATTAACTTGTGTCAGTCAGAGAGCGTTCTTTGCCTTCTATCTGTCTTTTATGGGGACTGATGTAGCAGGAAGCGGAGCAGTTGGGACAGGCAATGGGAGAACCTGCGTGGCTTCAGCTGCCCATTGTTGGCTGGAAACAGTGAGCTCGTATTTGAGAGAGCAAGCTTTATATCAGAGAGTGATGAGTGAATGGAAATTAAAACAAAAGGGTTGAATATAGAGTTTAATCAGTCTAGGCTGGTATCTCAATAAACCAGGGACAGTTTTTCATGGTGAGTTTGGGGCAGATACCGCAGCAAGTGCCACGATAACAGGGTCTTCTCCCCACTCCCTCCTCCCCTCCCATTAAATCTGCATTTGGAAGGTGGATGGTGCTGACTCATAAATTAATTTGGGGTAATACATACAGTGTATATATATTTCTGTCACTTTGTCTCAAATTAAACACGAACCTTCTCCCCTGACAAGATGATAGAAAAGTTAATTGCTCGCCCTGGCTTTAAATTGGAATTTGAATTTGCAAAATGCTAAAGGTTTATGAGATCTAAATCATGAGGAGCTTAAATTACATTCCTGTGATAAAATATTAATAAATCAATTAAAACATAAGCCGAGTATAATATTACTTTTTTTGTAGGAACCTTGAACACAATAATTCATTAGAGTGTGCAGTAACAATTATTGTATCTTTTTTAATTTTCTTTTTTATTAGGATTTTTTTTTCCTTTTTAAATTGGGGAAAAGGCAACATCAGATGGGAACACACCACACAATGGTGGAATAATATCCTGGTACCAAATCTAGTCATCTCCTAGTAACGATGCACATACATACAAAAGCATCTGAGGATCCTGAACTCCACGCATCCCATTGTGGTTCTACCATGTAACAAGATACATTCCCTGAAAGCTGGGGGCTGTTTTTCCCTTTTCCACCATGGGAAAGAAGGGCAGTAGCAGAGAAGGAAGGGAAGAAACCTTATTGCTGCTGTTTCTTTTTGGTTTTCATTCCCAGCTTCTTCCCATGCCATTCTATTCTTGTCTTATTCTCCTTTCTCTTTTTTTTGGTACAAGATTGGTATGATTTTTAGTGTCAAAACCATCAAAAACTCGCAGACCTTTCTGTGAAGCTGGCCTGAGTTTTGTGTTGGGGAAACCTAGGCTAAAACTGGGTTTTGTTACTAAATTCTCAGTTATGTTGTGAACAACTCTCGCAGCTCTAATCTTTACATAACCAATTTCTGTGTACTATATAAAGAGCACTTCAGGCACAGTATGAAACTTAGTTATTATTTGAGGAAGGAGGTGTTATGCTAGCTCAGCATGAATTTCTTATATGCAAACATTAATACACAAGGAATGCAATTATTACCTATACCTGCAAGCCTCTAGTGCCTGTGAAGGTGCGGATTCCTTATTCAAGTGCTTTTTCCCTTCTGCAAAGCGACTGGACTGTGTGTCTGATACAGCTGGGCTTGGTAAAGGGTCTAATTGCTATTATTACATTATTTGTGTTGAATTCCTGAAAGGTTATTTAGCACAAATTACGCGTTGGTGCCAAATTGCCAGCTCTGGGGACTGAAATGTGTATCGATGGAGTAGGTACCGTGGCTGAGTGTGCTCTGCCCACACTCCCCTACACCCTGGAGTCGTGCACAGCCATCGCTGCTGTTAGCATCGAAGGATCTGTGCTTGTTTTTGATGGATGCAGGCAAGATGCTTGTTGTGCTCTCTCCTGTGGGTTGTCTGTGCTGCGGCCAAGGGATTTTGGACTGAGTTTAGCTAGAAGCCCAAATGTGGTCCCCTGTTAGGGGCTGAGAGGATGCTGTGCGATAGGGAAGGGGTGCATGGCTGATCCTCCCTGCTCTGCCTGCTTGCAGCCTGCAGCCATCTCGCTCTCAGCAGCACAGGGCAGCTGCCTTTGGCCAGCTGAAAGCAGCGAGGGCCAGAGTCGGCTGGGGAAAGCACTGAGCAGAGATCCAGGAGCAGGTGGTGGTTGTGCTTCTAACCACCTGCCTGACTAATGCTTCCCTGTGCTGCCCAGGAGCTGTGGCAGGATGCAGCCTCCCCTGGGTATGGGAACCCTGGTGATGCTCAGGGCCCTCTGCATGGTGAGTTTGTAACTAGTGCATCCTGCTTTATTGTGCTTCTTGTTGTCCTAACTTGGAGTGACTTCAGCTTACAATTAAACCTTGGTTTCCACAAGCTTTTCCATTTGCTGATGGGTCTGTTTTGGTGATGCAGAATGTAATGAAACTTTGTGTTTCTAAGCCCATGTGCCATGTCAGCACTGCTGAGCTCTTCATCAGTATTAAAGAACCGGTTGTTAGGTTTTACATGCGTCGCTTTTCACGACCCCCTTTTTAAGGAGGAGGATGTGGGAGAAGTCACTTTCCATGCACTCTGAGTCATGGAGCAAGCCAGTGGTGGAGATTCAGACAGTGTGTCTTCCAGCAGCCCACCCTTGAACCAAACCTCACCAGAACTGGAGAAATAGGCCTGTTCATTGGGAAGTAGGTGGTGATCATTGAGTATGTTTTAAGCAGAATGAGAAGCAGCTATTGGATGCAGTTAGCTCCTTGTGGCTGAAATGGGCTAGTATTTAAACCAGTAAGGTAAAACTGAAGCTTTCAAATCACCAAGATGGTCTTGTCATCTTCTATGATGATTTTTATAGCGATAGATGGTTAAGGGTTGACCCAGTGTTGTTTATTCATGGCACTTGATAACTGATAGATTCTGTACTTACCAAATTCTTTCTTAGAGTGTGACTGAATCATTGCAAGCATTCCTGTAAATAAGTTACAGAAGCATGGATCACCTGAAGTTTATGTGTGTGTTTAAGGTGGTGGTCCAGATTTTTCTTGCGTATAGGGATGACTTCCAGCAGAAGCTAAGAACACTTTTAACGCCAGGCTCTCTGTCACTGATAGCTTTCTGCAAATCACAGGAGTTACACTGGGGAAATGCTTTCTCTTTGGCATGCTGTCCTTGCTGCCAGGGGTGGGAAGAAGACTTTGTGCACAAGAGCATCATCCTGCCCCTGCACTCCGCAGAGCTGGAAATGTATTTTAGCACTGGGTGACACCAGGTGCTTGAGGTGTTGAGTTAGGAGGTGGTGAATTGAGGCTGGCATGTTGGGCTGTAAAATGGAGAGGAGGGCATGTGCCAGTACAGGTGGTACCCTACAGCTTTGATCATCGTCCTGTCCAAAACCTTCCTTCCCTGTCCCATGCTGGGGTTGCCATCCCTTTCTTACCCATGCCCCAGGGAGGCAGGCTGCAGACGGATAGGCAGACAGATGCTGCAGTAAGGTTTTCCATGCCTGGTGGGGGCACTGAGGTTCTCGCCGACGATGGTAAACATGATTTGGCTCCCGTGCTCTTGTAATCAGGCTTGCTTGGGCTGCAACAGAGATTGCTCTATTGCAGTGCCAGGCCTCTAGCAATACCAACTGTTAAATAATAAACAGGCCCTGGTTGTTGGCAGCGGCTCCCCGGCCCCCCCGCCCCTGCCAACATGGAGTACCCATTCTCTGGGTTTACCTGCCCGCCTGTGCTCCAAAGCACAGACCAGTGCCCATGTTCAGTGGAGGTGGAAGCAGCACAAAGACATCAGTCTCTGTCTAATCTGCTTGGTTTATTATTCTCCAAGGACCTGGGGTGATATAGCAAACATGCAGTGCTCTGGCAGCATTAACAATGGCTGTGCTGTCGTTCTAGATAATATTACAGACTCTTGCCTAATGCATGGGATATTTTTTTTCAGTTCATCTCCCCATGCTCTAAGGTCTTATTTCCCTTTTATTCTTATTTGTTTCCCATTTTTTGGAGGGTTGGGATAGCTGGGAAAGGCTGGTTCCTTCTTAACCATCTCTGTTTTTTCCTGTGAATCAAAAAGATAATGTGTTTAACTGGCTTGTTCTTCTGGTGGCAGCATGGTATTTATCATTTTATTGCATTAAGAAGTATTACTAAGTCATTTCGATCTAGTTTATGGTTAGAACAGGCATTGGAATGAAGAGCAATCCATTTTCGTGAATGGAGGGACTCCATTATGGAAGTCACTTCACCAGTGAGGAAAAAAATACTGCAGGAAACAAGCCCCTATTCTTACCTCAATTTTGGCTACTTCTGTGTTTTCATTTGATTTCTGTATTACTGTGTACACTGTACACATGTACAAAACAGTATGTCCTGTTTTATGTAGAAGTGAAGTTCGAGTTGGAGATAAATCAGGAGAAATATTGTGATACTGTGAAGAAGAAGAGATTATTATACTGCAGAGTTAAGATGTAGCTGCATGAATAGACCGGAGTGTACATATTAATTTCCCTTTCGTTCTCTAAAACCTTGAGTGGAACACAAGCCAGGATTTTCACTTTGTGGGATAATGGTTTTGTATTTTTTCAAACCCATATGTGAAATTAATTTTAAACAAAGTGGATTTTTTTCCCCCATTCCATGCAATTAAGAAATCCTATATTTGGAGTCAACTAAACTTCGCATAGTAGAGACCACTTTTGTTCATCTGTGAGGGAATTTCCCCTGACTTGCGGGTTAAATGTGGTGTGGATGCCTAGAAAGATCTTTGTGTTTTCAACAAATATTTCAAGGTAAAAGGTATGGTGTTTTCCAGTGTTCTGGGGGGAATTCTGTCTTAAAATTTCCTATCGACTCTATTTGAAACTCCACCCTATATCATAATTATGGCAGGTGCAAATATAAGGAAGCAAATGTAATTAGTAATCAGACCTGGGAGCCCTGCCCTGTCACAAGCTTTTCATTTCCTCTGTACAGCTTTGCCATTATAGGTCTGAGAACCCTTTAAAGCCCTCACATAATTAGTGTTTAGTATTTAAACTAAGAAACGCAAGGCTGTGAGGTCTGAGGCACACTGGTGCAGTTTTGTCTTGAAATAGATTGCATAATATACGTATATCGCTCTATTTTCAATATATGAGTCATATTAAATGCTGCAGAGTAAGATGGGAAAACTTGAGTTTGTCTAAATCCTTGGGCCAAATGCCATCATATGGGATTTTCAAAGCATCTAGATGACGTTAGGAGACCGGCTCCCATTGCTTCCCATGGCATTTGTTTTCCTAGCATACTTGAGCACTACTGAAAATTCTTGTGTGTTTTTTTAATCATCCCTGAAGGCTTTGGCCTGAACAAGCATCTGGCGTTTGACGCAGTCTGTGTTGAGGCTGCAGTAATGACTTCTTCCCCTGTTTGTCGTTTGCTCCAGTAGGTCTCTATGGATGGTCTTTCGATTTACTCTCAATGGGAACAAGTCGGGAGTTCAGTGCTTCCGAAGGTCTTCAAAATATGGGAGAAGTATCAAACAACGAGTTTTTTGGTTAACATTTTCTTTCTGAAAGTTGTGGAATTTACATAGTTTAATATGTCTTTTTCCCTAATTTCATAAGAATGTTGAAGTGATGCCAACAGATAATTTTCAGGAGGCTAGAACAGGGCAGCTACAGGTATGCAGGGAGAGGCAGTGCACTCAGGAGATTAATTGAAGTACCTTTGCAGCTGCTATTGTAGAAGCTGGAAACCTTGTTTCATTAAGCAGAAAAATAAACTACAGAAACAGAAGACTCCCTCTCCTTCTTTCTAAAAGTGTTTCCTTTCTTAAAATGCACATTTTTAATCCAGTGGGAAGAGTCTTTTCTTACTGCTGACATACTCCTTAAATCATATTGTTTTCAGGCAGTAGGTAGAGAGTGTGTAGATGAGTGACATTTGCTTGTAACTGTAACTAAAACATAGTTTTAGTGACATCAAAAAGAATTTATTCCATTTATAAGCTGAACCATTTGCAGCAGGTAGAAGGAAAATTCAAAGCTAGAGTTAGCAATGGAGAACATCTCTTATCTCTTCCATGCCTGCAGCTGTGCAATCTTGGGCTGTGATTTATTTAGCCAAAAGTTGTCTGGTCAGTGCTTGGTCAAGAGAATCACCAGGAAGTACTGGAAGGAGCTGTGGGAGCGATTCAGTAGGTGGTGCTGTTCCCTTGAAGCCAGCTCTGATGCTATGCCCAGCAGGATATGTAGGGGTATGTATTTCTACAGCTGTAGTTTTCAGGTAGGACTTGAAAATCTAGCTATTGCCGTGAAAATCCCATTAATGCTTTTAATCAGCTGTAGCAGTATTCTTAGATACATATTTTGATACTTTTGGGAATATGGGGTGGAAAATACAGTAGAGGATAAACCATAATGGTTTCAAAGTCATGTCCTATGTACTTGAACCTGAAGCTTGAAGCAGATTTCAGGATCTGTGAATTCCAAGTCATAACTTGGAAAAAAATACCCCAACCCTATGGCAACAAACAGGGAGATTTTTTCCTTGCTGTGTGGATAGCATTCTTCCAGGTAGTACCAGACTTGGCTTCCAGCACAAGGCAAAGTTGGATCCAGAATCAGACCCAGAGAGCACTGCAAACATTCCAGCGCCAGGAGTTGCTTGACTGTAAGTTCTCAGTGATGGCTTTCCACTGAGCTACGCTCTGGTGAAATCCAGTCACTTAACTCACAAACAGAGCAACACGTTTCTTCCGAAGACGTAATCGGTGTCTTTCCAAGCTCTTCCCAGACTCCAGAGTTACTCTTCTCTGAAGTCTTCAGAAACAGTGAAACTTGCTGCTCTGAGCTGGGCATATGTGCATCTTCTTTGAGAGCTGCTTGTTATGGTCACTCAGAACATAGAACTTTAATTCTGTGGGTCACCTAAAATATAACATCTGAGATTTCCTTTCATATGATTTGAGGTCAGAAAGGACTGTTAGATCATCTAGTTTGACCTCCTGTGTGTCAGCAGCCATTAGATTTGTCCAGTCGTCCCTGTTTTGAACCTAGAGACGCACTGACAGCATCTGTCTTGAAAGCATCAGGAGGTTAAAGCTCTTTCTTTCCACTGATAGTTTTGTTCCAATGGTGAATTCCCCTGCTGTTTAAACAATGTGGGATTCGTTTCTGGTTTGATTTGACTTTTCTTTCTTTCTTTCTTTGCTTCATGTTCCAGACTTTGGTTCTTGTTATGCCTTTCTTCACCCAATTGAAGATTCCTTTAGAAAACAATGCAATAAAGAAAGTAAAAACGCCTTCCCCAGCCTACCCGCTACCTCCTGTTTATGCCTCCAGGGATTGCATTAGCGATCTTTGCCACGTTGCACTGGGTGTTCATGTTCAGTTGTTTATTTGCTGTGACCTCTAAATCCTTTCCAGAATTGCTGTTTTCCAGGGTGTAGCACACCCCACACGCACCCGTGCCCAATCCTGTGGGTGCACTCTATGCTTATTTTCCCTAAATCTGGGCCATTACTAAAAAGTTTAATTTGAAAGAACAGAAGCTTGTGCCTGATTCTCCCCATCTGTCATTACTCTGCTTACCTGATATTTTATCTGTCTTTGAGTCACCTGGAAGTTTTTATCAGGGGTGATACTGTAACTTAGGAGTTGCTGATCAAAATGCTGAATGGTGTTGGGGTTATTGCTCATTTTACCTGTGTATTACTAAAAACATCTGTGTTTGAAGACCCCATAGGTAATATTTTGCTGAGGATATTCCATTAAGTAGCTGTTCAACAGATGCTTTCATCGACAGAAGTGGAATATTCTGTACTAGTGCTAAGTCAAATGCTTATGAAACTGTAAATGTTTTTGTAAGCTCTTAGGCTTAGAAAACTTACGTACTTAACAAAGAATGAAATCAGGTTTGTTTGTGGAGACCTATTTTCCATAAGACCATGCTGACTAGCATTAATTATTTCCTTACTCTATAATTCTTTATCAATAAATTCAGTCTCAGCATACATGGGTTGCAACTTTACTGGCGTCAGTAGATTTGTACATTTTGCTCACTTCCAGTGTTTTTAATGAGCATGTATTACCAAAAAAACCTATAGGAATCAAGGCTTAAGGGTACAGCTGTGTAAGCAAGAGTACTTTAATATTTGGATAAGTAGTCTGGTACTTCTCTATGTGACTGTGGATGGAATGCACTGGTAAGTCTCAGTAACCATAGGCAGAGCAGACAGTGGGGAAGGCCACTAACTGGAATCCTAATCCATCAAAATGCTTGTGGGATTTCTTACAAAAGTTAACCTTGGATCTGAGTTATTTTATCTTACATCAAGCATATGTATATGCTCTGTGCGCATTGACACACTACCCCCACAGTCTTCTCTTGTTTGTACTAAGGCTCAAAGAAAAGCTTGGTTTTCCTTGGCTGGTCTCTTCTTTCACTGTCTAAACTCCACAAAGGCAGCCTAGCGGGGAAATCCTCAAAGCACTGCAGAGTTAGAGGTGCTGATGAGATGGCTACAAAGCATCTGCGCTGGTGTGGAGGCCAGAGGTTGATGAATCCTGTAAACACCTTGGTCGTCCTTTCAGATAGCTTGAGAGGTGATTTTCTTTCCTATCAGGTCTTGAGATGTTTTGCACTTTAAACACCTTCTTTTGTTTAGTAAGCCTGAAATATTTACCATTAGCAGTAGTCTCCAAATGAAGGGTTCTGCAAGCAAGATTCATGGGGTACTACAGTTGGCTGTCCGTTGTATGGAAATCTGCAAGATGTGGATGAGAGCTCTGTGTATAGAAGTATTTTAATCACGTAGAAAGTAAATGTGTGGATTCTGTTTTGTCTCTAGGGCATGGAGACTTGGCCAAAATTGGGCTGGCATAGATGGCAAAAAAAAAAAGAGAAAAAGAATTAGAGTATACCAGAATGACCTACTTTAAAAAATTAAATTGGAAAAAAGAGTAATGGCTTGTAGCTATGGGATAATGGAATTTGGGACACTGGTGACTACACTTCAGCCTAATCTTGCTTTTAATTGACAACAGACGTGTTTGTGTTTTATTGCGGAACGTCTTTGTGATCAACATACATTTGTTGCATGAAGAGCTTATCGTTTTTCTGATGCGGGTCAAAGGAAATAGTCCAGGATTCCAATGTCCAGGTCCAGGATTTCCATTTGTATCCATTTACACTGTATTCTGAGGGAAATTCACAGTAATTGAAAACCAAACCTGACCCTGTGTCCTTCTCCCTCAGAAAAATTCCCTACTTTTGTTCTAAACACTCAAACTTCTTTTTGTCCCAAGGATGGCATGGGGAAAACCTGTGTTTCTGATGAGCATTGCGTGGCAGATTAGTGTGAGCCCTCTTTCTGCATGGTGCAAATGATCGTTGTTTCTGATCCAGCTCTCTGGGTTTTATTGTGATACAAGTATTTTAGTTACCATGATGGATAGATTGGAGTTATTGAAAGAGAATTCAAGTGATTTCCATGTTGTAAAGACAGCTAAAATTCAGGAGTCTCAAACCTACTCTTTTAGCACTAGATTTATCAGTAGCCATATTCTGAAACTTCATGAAAGCATTCTGTCTTCAAGAAAAGATTCATTTACAAGGAAGTTTCTATTTGAAAGAGCGTTTCTTTTTTAACTTCCTGTAGTTTTTCACCCGCAAACTTATTAACATTTCCTCACTCTTTTTGATGACAGTGGCATTTTATGGCTTGGCAGTTTACCTATACGTTCAGTCCATAAGTGCCTCCACCTTAAAAGTTCATAGTACATTTGGTGAGATACTGTGTGCCTTGGGGAGCCTGAATGATTTATTAAAATCCCCACCCTTCATCCCCTTCCAAATACGACAGTCAGAACTCAAAGTGAGAATAATTACACCTGTGCAGTTACGGCAGTTCTGAAAGACAGGGTAATATGAAGACTCCAGAGGAAATGTTAACAATTCTAACAGTTTTTCATAAAAGACAGAGAGAGACTGTCAAACCAGAGGTTTAAACAAAGAATAGGTTAAAATCAAGTAAGAAAGAAAGATTTAAAGGCCATCAAGGGCCAGCTGAGCCATGGCACTAAGGATAAGAAACCAGAAACTTGTCTAAACTAGTGATATCTCCCTAGCAAAACCCCTCACATCTATTATCTGCCCCACTAGATGAGTCACAGGGGGATACAGAGGAAAGAAATAAATCTCTTTCATTACTTCTCCGAAATAATAAATTAAGCTTGGTGGCTACATTTGACAAAGTGTTTCATCTGCTCTGCACATAGTGAACTACTAGTGCAACTACTGCATTTATACAAATTGAATGGCACGCTATTGTCCGTCATCTTTTTCCTTTCCTTTTTTTATCCTTGTTTTGAATAATTCATGGGGAAAATGATCACTTCATAATGCCACAAACTCACAGCAGGCAAAACTAATTTTACATGATATGAAAACAGATTTTATTTATTTAAGAGTAATATTTAAAGAAAACAACAACTTTTTTGACACCAGCTGCTGGGAAATAAATAGAATATTTTATGACAGAAAAAAAAAAATCCAAATGCGTTAAAAGCTGTTCCTGAGAGATGGATTAAAAAATAAAATATAGACTTTGGGCAGATAAATTTAAACTTGGTGGTCACTGATGAGATTCTGCTCCTCAGGGGAGTGAAAGGATAGTTTTGAGGAGGAAAGAAAACTTCAGAGGAGTGGTAAGTTGTGCATAAGAAGTTCTTTGAATAGCTGATCTCTGTGTGCTGGTGACTGGGGGCAACTTGGGTGACAACTCCGCAAGACCTTTTACATCCTCTAGACCAGATGGGTTTTTTCCCTGAAGTGTCTGTTGCGTGAGAAGCGAGCCTCGTTTTTGTCTATTTTTTCCATATCTGACCTTGGCTCTTTAGCAGGAGGAAACACTGAAGAGCTAGGATGCGGCGTTAAAGCTCCGGCTTTCTTCTTTTCCTTTGGGCTGTGCTGCAAGAGGTATTCTGGAGAAGGGGGGAACTATAATAAAATGACAAGAATCTGTTAGTGGTGCTATGCGATGCTTTTCCTTTGCTTTCTGGGGGAAGAGGATGGAAAGCTGCCCTGCAGTGCAGGGGCAATGGAAGCAGGCAACGCTCAGTATCAAGCCTCTCCCCTCGATGCAATCTGGCTGCTGGTGTGGGGCTTGGCTGGGTGCCACAGGCTCTCCTGGGCTTCATCCCGGCTTCCCAAGAGTCCGAGGAGTGAGCGGGTCAGTGCCTGGTTCCAGCAGCACGGAGCAGGAAGGACGTGGAGAGCAGGAGGAAAGCTGTGCGATGTTTTAGTGCAGGAGCGGTCGGAATATGCCGTTGGTAATATAAATGGTGTTTATTGCATTTTCATGTAAAATTGTTTAACTTAAAAACTCTTAGTGACAGAGGGAATGTAAATCTGGGGCTGAGAGCCTGAGTCACCAGCAGAAGTTTATTATTATCCCTGATAACAGCTGAATTCCAGCCTTCCTGCGTGCTATAAAATGGGGCAGTTTTGTCTATTATTGGCGCCGTGTGCACCGCTATAGTTAAGGGTTTGTCAGCAGTCCAATGGTAAGCCCCTGTTTTCACGGGTTTATAACTCAACTGTTAAAAATTCACTCCAGGCTGAAACTTGGCACACAAGATGAAGTCTCTGCAAGTTATGCTGAAACTTAGGCTGTCCTCAGGCAGCTTCCTGACAGTGTTAAAAGACACGAGGTGTGTGTACAGCTCATCTCTAAAGACAAGAGAGAGCAAGGACAAGGGTTTGGCGTTTTCATTAGAAATGATACTGTGGTTGGATTCTGGCTTGCTTAGAAGCAGCACCCTTAGGCCCCTCGGTATTCTTGTATGTGTCCCAAGTTTGGAAAGACTTGTATTTAAATTTTATGTAACTTATCTATTCTTCTCTTTGTTAGTTTTAGATGGAGGAAAAATTCATCTATCCCTTTTCGTCTCTTTATTTATATGGGAATTAAATGCTATGTTTTAAGGTTTAAACACCATTTAACATTTCCATTTAACTAGCTGCCATTAATATTTGTATAGAGTTGAGTGATATAACGTGCTCTAAGTATACAAAGTATTTTTTTACTTAATACTTCCAGTAATATAATACAAGAGATAGATTTCAAAGCCATAATACAGTTGTAACTGCTGGGTAGTTATAATGATGCAACCTTTGCTCTGACCCAATGTCATCTGGTATGAGGCATGCTGTAATCATGTGAAGAGAGCATGGTTTGGTGTATTTGTGTGCTCTCGCTCATCAAAGTGTGAGGATCAACTCTTTTTTGAAGGAAAGTTCATCTTTTCAAACCAGTTGGATGCTTTTATGGAGTTGTCATCTTGGAAGTAATGCTGTCACGTTACTTTTGATTTTGCAGTCGGTCATGGTGTTCAGGGAGTACCTTCAGCACTGCAAACTGGCAAGAATCCTTTAAAGGAAGGAAGCGAATTGTGATAACTCTTCATGTGATTATACAGATTTATAAGTAGATCGGTTCATTTTTCCCAGGTCAACTTCAGATTTCACAGCTGGACTTTTCTGTTACATCATAATCAAAAGCATGGGCAAAATATTGTGGAAGAGAAAGTTTGTTTGAAGTTGACTGAGAGGGAAAGGGTAAAAAAAATGGGTAGGTTAAAAAGCAGCCTCTGAAAAATACCAAAAACTGGTGCTTTTCTGGCTATCATTAATAAATATAGGTATTTAAATAAAAAAGTTCATACTTTGTGCATACAGTGTTATTTAGAATATTTTTCAACACTTGACCCATTAAGGGTTTAATTCTTGGTTTATATCTGTTGACTAAAGAACAGCACTAGGAATGAAATCGGCTCAGTGAAACAAATTCTCTTAGGCTGTTATAAATCAGAAATAACCCTGCATTTTGATACAGGTGTCAGCGTTCTGGATTTGCACAGGCATATATCTAAACTCAAAATTTGGCCGGCTACCTAAAATTGAGGAGTTTCAGTTTGTGCTGTGAAGTGGCAGTTGGTTGGCATCAGTGTCCTTTTGCAGGTCATCTAGTCTGTCCGCCAACATCCATGCCTTCAAAAACATTTCAGTATCTTCATAGCCACCATTCTTGATGGATGACTTTTGTACCTAACCTTGATAATCTCTGGCAAAAATAGTTAAATACAGTCTCCTGGGATTTGTTACCAAATATTTAAATAGCTTATTGCATTGGAAATAATAAATCCATGTAATGAATTGTAACTAGCAACGAGTCTGTGGTGCATCTTCTGCAACTAACTCTTGCTAAACTTTATCCGAAGTCGGACACTGTTGGCAGAACTCCTGAAAGGGTTTGAGGTCAAGGGGTGCATAACTGATAAGAGTTCTGTGTGATCAGTCTTGGGGGTCTTAGTTTAAAAAGCATCATTAACTCAGTGTTACCTTTCAGTGCCTTTCTAAAATCTTTCATTTCAGACGAGAGGCCTGCGTGCAGAATTTAAGAGGCTTATTCTCTTACACAGAAATAATGCTGCTAAGCTGCTAGAAATCTCAGCAGCTTAATATAAATGTTCAAATAAAAAAGTTAGTATTTTAACTGTATAACCTTCAAATATAATTAATAATGAAATCCTAAGCAGGAGCCTAGGGGAAAGCATTTGGATTCTTTCTATTTGTGGAATAGGTGCAGGTCTCTGGTGTGCAGTTGAAAATAGGGACTAAATATGAGCTGATGATTTGGAAATCACTAATGTGTGCTGCTGAATACAGTCATAGTTGGGGTATAAAGTAGAGCACAGGAGAGAATGAAAACAGGGGGACCTGGGCCACCAGCTTCACACTTTCATAAACTAAGATACTTGTGTACCAGGTAGAGGTATTCAGATGCAGAGATTTTTTGTTTGGCCTGAGGATTAAATTATATGAGCCTGCCAGTGCAGAAGGTGATATCTTGGGTTTCTTTGCTTCAATCCACCCAAATGATTATTCTGGAGCATAATTATGGGAAATGAAAGTTGTAGTAAGAAGATGTATCATGGCCATATGTATGATGAGCCTGTTAAGTTTCCTAGTACAGCAAGATGTTTAGAAACACTTCTGCCTTCCATAGAAAGATGTTGTCAAGGGTTAATCCAAAAGTGGTTGGTCATATTTTAACTCAGAAAAGGCAGAAAAAAACCTGTCCAGTTAACTGGGGGCCTTCTCAAGAGCTGTGCATGACTGGAATGTGCTTCTCTTCCTGCACGTACTCCTTTCAGAACCTGTGTGCCACTTCCACTCTTGAAGGATGTATGGGAGAGCCACCAGTTTGCTCCTTGACCTAGTACTTAAGCTCTGCTGCAGTATGAGCTGTGAACAGGAGCTGTGTTATAATGTACCAGAATTTTGGCCTCAATAATGAAATGAGTAGAGAGGAAACCTGCCTGCAGGTAAACATAAGGGATGTCTACACAGAGCTCTTCCCGGAGTGTAAGTGGAAAAGGCAGAAGCCCTGAAAATGACTGGTTGTTTCTGCTTGTTTTCCAGTTCTTTAAGCAGCTTGCAGCACATGCTGTAGGTTTGATTAAGGTATAAATGAGGATCAAGTTGGAAGTTGCTACATGAAAGTCCTTGGAGTCACATAATTGGGAAACAGGGAAAAAAAAACCTGATGGGAGTGGAGAATGGAGTTTGGTGTACACAGTAGTTGGTATTCACACATCGCTCTCACACTGTGTGACCTGAGGTATTGCAGTTATTTCCTATGTAGGTATCAGTTGCTGTTTTACTGACAGCTTCTGGAAAACTGATGGTATTGGCTAATGGAGCAATCGTGCTGCTTGTCAGAGAAGAAAAAAATATTTTTAGGCTTGTCTTTTATAACAACAGCCTGAAGTGGTTGGTGATGCTGAAAAGGGACAACGTAAAAGTCAAACTGCTACTTCACAGAGCCTGCTTTTCAAATGGGAAGAAGCAGAAATCTCATAAACTGTGGAAAGGACACTGCAGATTCACTGCCAGTCTGCTCTTCTAGACCCCCACCCCTGGTAGCATGGCAGCTGCATTTCAATCCTGGGGCCACCTCCTATGTTGCAAGGGGTATGGTGTTGTACCTTATCCATTCTCTGCATCATCCCTTGTCCACCTCTTAATGGCAATAACTCTTCAGGAGTCATAGCCTAGGATTTTGTGACTGTCTGTGGTGTTTGTAGGAGAATCTCTGTTCTATGCTGCTTGGGGAAAATGATGAACTGATGGAAATGCTTCCTTGTCCATATGTAGGCTATTGCAAACCATTTAATGAATGCTTTCATTTTATACCGAATCTTTTTCCCAGATCAGGGAATTTAGGGATATATTAATGAGTGTCTGTTTAGCAACTTCAGATTGTTTATGTAGTCTTGAAGTCATTTATGTAACCTTTCACATGTGATGGTCATGTCTAAATGTGTCTTACTCCATTTAACACGGTTACTTGTTTCCTGAAGGCAGAAGCTGATTTGTTTGAAGTTGCAGAAACTGAAATAAAGTAGAAATAGACTTTTCCCTTACTCCAGATTTAGAAAAGTGCTTGGGACATCTGAAGGCATTAGCAGATAAAGATACCGGATACTGAAATGTTAATAGATTCCTCTAATAATGTTTTTGATCTTTGAGATCCTCGTTTTCTTTAGCAATGTTTGTTAAACCTCCTATCTCCATAAGGCATACAGACTGTTCATCTCGAGCAAAATTTAGTGCTTGATAGATCTGGAATGCAGGTTTAGTCTTTGGATGTCTTTAACTATCAGTTAAAAGCAGAAGACTTGGTTTTTTTTTCCTTTTCAAGATGGTGCTTGTTGATGATGGGTGTTTGTTCCACTCCAAGCAGTTAATAAGAAGACTTCTTGCCATAGGGTTAATATTTATCAGGACTGCTGAAGGTATTAGAGGAGAAGAATCCACTTGCAGTAGTTTTCAAGGAAAAAAAAACTGTTCAGTGAGCACTGGGATTCATGAATCTAGATTTTGTGTGGATTAGCGTTATGGTTGATTGACTTCCTGCCTAAGAAGGTGTGATCTCTCACTGAAGCCTTTTCTGAGATGTTTATAAGTCCAGTTCTGCAGTGCTTAGGTTGTGTTGTTGGTTCTGTCTGGCAGGAGTTATTAGTGTGTTTCTATCCCTATATCTTATGACAGTTATAGGATTCAGCTTTTACACTCAGAGTCATACCCATCTAGCAAATTTGGTTGAAATTGGTAAATTAAAAGAGTATTTAGGGAGTGGATGTGTGACAGCACAATTGTAGCCTTAAGGAAACCAAGAGAAAAAGCTGTTATCCAGAGACATATATCCTTAGTTATTCCAGGTTTAACCAATTATTTTCCCTGTAACCTTTGGCAAACCACTTATCTCCTTATGCAGTAAGAAACTATCAACTGATTAAATCCATCCCCCTGTGGGATGAGGGCCATTTTCAGATTCCTGATGGAGGATCTCACTGGTCTTTATAATCAAATACTGAGAAGGTGGAAGGTAATGGTAAACAGGCTGTCAGTATTTTCTTAAGATACGCTGACATATGTCTTGATAATGATTCATACTGAAAGGTTTGGGTAGGTTCTCCTGAATGAATAATGAAGGCGAAAATGTTTCTCTGAATTGAGGACGGTTTGGATATGGACTGTGCAGCCTGATAATAGGAAACCTAAAAGCATATATGGGTTTGAGAGGTTTTCATGAATATTAGCTTATCATTAATAAAAAATCACCCAGAAATTGGGAGAGATTTGTTTAACACTTCATGTATTATCTATGATTTATTATCAATTGAAACTTGTCATAAGGAGAAGCAGACTACCTAAGTTTACTTGCATACATGGCAAACCTCTGAAAAATAAAACATCAAGGCTTCTTTTTCACTTCTTTCATCTTTAACATACATTACAGCCAGTCCCCCCGTGGTTTTCTCAGTTGATCATATGGTATGTCATGTGAGCTGTGCAATGAGAAGCTGGGTATCAGCATCCAGTACCAGGGAGTTGATGCCTTGTGGTTGTCCTACAGTCCCAGTTGGTCTTAGTTTCCAAGGTTAACCTTGTCACTTAGGAGCCTTTTCATGAGGGAACTGCTGCCTTTATTCCTTATTTTTTGATTCATACTTTGAGGTTTTTATGCTTTGCATTCCTCTACCCCCCCCCCCCCCCCCAAAAAAAAAGGGAAAAAATGGATAATCTTGTCTGTTCCCAACATTATCTTAGTTTTCAGACAAGCACTCACTCTATCAGATGTTTTTCCATCTTAATCTTCAAGATTATTTTGGTTTCAGCAGATACCTTTCCTGCCTATTCTGTGTCCTTTTTTGTAAGTACATTACTTGTCCCGTATTTTCCTGTACCCTTTTTCTACACCAATAACATAAGTATCCATTTGCCCTTTTATTATAATTTACTTACACACTGATGCTTAGCTGTATTACAAAATGTATATGTATTTTATCCAGTTACTCTGTTAGTATTATGGTTTTACAAATTATTATATACACATGCTGGTGACTGATTGCAGTGTACTTGTGTTTGGGTTCAAGGCAAGCAAATATCCAACCTAGCATACTGAGATGTGCAGCAGCCTCTGCTTTAGCTACACCATGGCTTTTCCAAAACAAGTCACTTTCTGCTTGGGTCAGACTCTTCACAGAATTCATGTGATTTCTCTCTGGTAGCACAGGAATCTTCTGCGATGCTCCTTAGGTTGGAAGGACAGTGAGAATAACAGGTACAGCTCTGCACAGAAGATGCCTTATTGTTCCTGGCTTATAGGAGTTTATTCTGTGACCTCCAGGAACCCAAAATGGTTTTGATTAACTGAGCTTGCTGTCCCAGGGATTCTTGAGCTTTGATTGCTTTGTGTGCACAGAATTTGAGCTGTCTGTCAGGTATGAGGCTTGACCATTTGATATGTCATAAATGTCATGTTTCTTGATTGTGTAATGAAACTGTTTTAAGACTCTGTTGCAGCACTTCATAAAAGGGAGAGGGTGTTCGGTGCTGGGTTTCTCTGTTTTCTTGCTTGGGGCTTGTTTTTTCTGTGGTATGGAAAGTTGAGATGAAGCTGGTTCCTCTACAGGGGTCTGTGACACTACCAGATTTTCCACAGCTACTACTGCCACATCTGGCTTTGTGTATTGTCCGGTCTCAGCCTTCTGTTCCTGTGGGGCGTCTTCAGTGAATACCAGCCAGCAGGCATAATGAAAGGAATCTTGGGGATCATCAGTCAGAAGTTACATTAGACTGTGCCAGATTATATTAATGGGTTTTTTTAAACTCAGGTCTTCGGTTTATTTTTACCAACAGTTACTAACAGAGGGCCATCTCTGTCAAAGACGATGGGTAGCTATGACAAAGGCCACATCAGATTGCCTCTACAAATGAGGTGTGAGGTCTTGAGCTACATAGCCCTTATATCTATAGTGGAGAAAAGTAGAAGGCTGCTTCTGGGCATCTCTGTAAACAGGGCCGGGGTGGTTGTGGTGTTGCAGATGAGTTCATCACTATGTGGTTCCTGTGTCACTGCTTTTACATGGTCTCAGTGTATTCATTAAATACCGAATGGAGTCCTGACTATAAGGAGGTGGTTAAAAACTACGGGTGTTGTAGTTTGGAAGGGAGGATCCTGTCTCTGATCCTGCACTTTGTTTAGGCCAAGCAGAAAGGACTGTTGGTTTGCTTCTCAATGTTCAACTCGACATGGCATGTCATTAAGAAAATCATGCTAGTTGGTTGCAAGAAGGGATCTGCAGTGCTGATTCACTTCATTTTATTTCTTTCCTTCACCCTTGGCTGTAGCCATGCAGTGTATCATTTTGGCTTTTAATCTTCCAGTAATATCATTCATATTTTAGGGTGAGTGATACTAGCAGAATTATCTGTAGGACTTTCACTGAAAGTAGCACTCATTTAATTCTTCTTGAATAGATACAAGCTTAGGATCTTTGCATTTTAATCTCCTTTTGAGAGAGTTCAGTGTGATCAGAAAAGAAAGAACAGATCATCATTCTCTTCAAGATTCTTGTCCAGACAGGCTTATCTGTCTGTGTTTCTTTCCTTCAAGTAATGAAAATGACAGAAATTCTTTACTTTACTAGAGGACTTCTTGAAATCCTTACATGAGATTACACACAGTATCAGTTATATCTTGAAAATTCTGTGGGTTCTTTTAGCAAGATACATATTTTTTCCAAGTATTGCTTAAGAACTTGCATTAAGCAATTTAACAAACAGTATTTTGAATAACTGGAACGATAAAAATGATCTTCCTGCTTAATAGCTCCAACTTTAAATATAGTCATCCAGTGTTTGGTACTCACCAACCCAGAAGCTGTCCACTGTACCTTTCAGGGAAATAGCATTGTACCATTCAAAGCACAAAGGGAAAGTACAACAGAAAAGAAAGATAAGAAATCCTGAGACAAAAAGGCAGCTTTTAGGTAGATGAAACTATGACTATTGTATTTACAATCTGAACTGTCTGAATTTTGTTTCATAGGCCGTACCTCATAGAATGAAAACATGAAAGTGGCATAGAACACACCAAAACTTGGAATTGGTATTAAGTCCCTCAGAAATACATAGAAGGTTATGAAAGGAAAAGAACATGTGTATTTGTTTTGTATCATAGAATCATATCTACTTATATGTATGTGTGCATAAACAAACTTTCAAAGCAAAACTGTGGAAGTTTTTCACTCTCCTTTCTCTCCATCCCTACCATACTTAGTCCTTTCAGTCTCTTTTTCTACAGAAACATAGAAAAGACACAGGTTTGAATTTTCAGGGTTGCAAGGTCTCTTTACAGGTCCCTTCCTCTTTAATATTTCTGGCTTCTGGCTTTCAAACAATTGCCATTTTACCTAAAAGGGCAACGTGTTTACAGATTGTATGTGAAATCACTTTCGAGTGTAATGTGTTTCCTGAACATCTCTATTTTTAGCACGGTGATAGCTCAAAGCTAGGAACTCTTCCTAATTGGAACTGTACTTGTGGGAACTTTAAGATAGGGTTCTTAATTTTTTCCTGATATGGACACGTCTTAATGTGGGACATGTCTTAGGAAATCTGAAACAATCCTCTTATTCATAGCTGAGAGGCTTCTCTCCCCTCCAGATTGGGATTGTGTAGTTTTCTATTAGAGAACTTGCTTCCAGTGCAAAGTTAAATGTTGAGTGCATTTCTAGGGTTTGGGATTTGGGGTTTTTGGGGGTTGTTTTGTCATTTTCGTTTGGTTTTCTTTTTCTTTGTTTGTTGGGTTGTATGGTTTATTTATTTATTTATTATTTTGTAAATTTTGGATCTTTAAAATGCTGTTTAACAATGTGAGAGCCCCATCAGTGGTATGTGGACAGTCATGCTGCTTTAGGAGGAATGGTGGGAGGACATGATTATTCAGAAGTCCTACAAATACGCAATGGCCTGGAACATTTTGTTAGTATTTTAAGAATAATGAAGGAATGTAGATTTAACAGGCTAATATGTTGAAGTGACCTTGGTACCATCTTAACACAGTGGGATTTTCTGCATCCTGCAGAAGCAGGAAATAGTTCTGTACCCGTTTACTGTGTAGGACTGTCTTCTTTTGGACTTTATGTGGCTTTGAATGAAATACACCCCCAACTTTTCTCTGTAATGCCTCAGTGGAATTACATTTTGAAATACAGTAGAGAGATGTTCTTTGTGAGCATCAGGGCCCTTCTGTACTGGTTATTCTTTATTAATGCAGTCAGTGAGGACAGAAAAGAGAATCGTGACTCCATTAAAAGTTCTGGGCTGGTTTGAGTTACAGAGATGGAAAGTTCCTCTCTTGCGCAAATATAAGGTTCAATCACAATTAGTAAATACAAAGCCATTAACATCATAGCCATTGTTAAAGAGTTAAAACTTAAGCTAAAAGATAAATGCATTAGGGAGAGTAGAGTCTTGGATCAGATGGTTGCAGCAGAGGATCTGGTGGCTTAACCTCTCAGTTCTGCTCCAGCATCTCTGAATCTGCTGAGGCTATAACATAGCTGTTGTTGGTATCACTGTATCTCTTAACGGAAAAGAAAGCATATTTCCAAATAATTCTGAGATTTAAGGAGGAAAGTCACATATATATATATATATATATATATATATATATATATATATATTTGGGACTTTCTGGCCCATTATTGTACCAATTGATTATAGGAACATTTGACTACATGCAATTAAAAACACATCTCCATTCAGTTGACACTGAATAATACAGTATCCTATGTAATAGGCTCAATCAGTACGTGCAGATGCATAATGAGAACTTATAGGTCTATGTAAGTCCCAGACTATTGTTCTTGTATACTATTGCCCTGAAGTTTGGCTTCTTACCATATTTCTCTTTTCTGCTTACACACATTTGAGTAAGCAGACAGCAATCTTGGAAAAGGTAGCAACAGAGCAGAATAGCAGTTGGTGTTTTGTTTCCTGGTAATGTATTTTGGAAGTACCTTTATATTGCAAGATACAGGTTCAAATGTTATTCCTAATGCTTACCTTAATATTGGGAGGGAAGTGAATGAGATGGTGCTGGTGTCCATTATTTCAAAGAGTTCATAATCATATGAAAAGAAACTAAGCAGCTCCTACATGGTAGACCCACTTGCTTGTATAGTTATGTGTAGAGAACATATGAGAAGAGTGCTGAGCTCTTTCTGGAGGAGCTGCAGAGGAGAGAAGGGTTTTAGGTCTTCCATGCAGATTACAGGCAGGTTCATCTTTGGTAAATTCAGATGTATCTCAGTTTTGATGACGCAAAGTCTTGAATGATCTCTGCTTTTAATTCCATTATGGTATATTGAAGAAGTAAGAAGTTGTATAATATGTGAATGATCCTTTTCTTATTTGTGAATATTATCTTAGCAGTTGGGTCTGAAGTATTTTTCTGGGCTCAGTGGCAACCCAAAGACATTAGATCAAGAATGTTCCAAGATTCAGATTGGCTGGTATTTGCTTATATCACCATGAGTGAATGTTACCAGTTTTAAAATGCTTTTTTGTTGTTCAGGAAATTGTAAAACAGCTTTGATTTCAAACATGAAACTTGGCAAGTGACTGGTCCATAATGTGTTCTAATCACTTCTGGTGTTTTGGAAAAGACATGAAAAAGATTGAAGTTGTTATTTCATTAGAAATCTAGTTACCAATTGCATATCCGAACCTCTCTTCTTCTTTACCTGGAACCGAATTAGCACAATGATCTTGTAGCCCCTTTGCCCAGTATTAGTGTTAATGTGATGGAACTTAGTTTTGTGTTTTGCTGTACAGTTTTTTGGTTGGAATTCTTTTTTTAATCACTAAAAAACTATATCCCAGTTTCAACTCTGTAGTGTAGATGATCACCAGAGGGGTGCCTTTGATCTCATCTGTTCGATTTAAACATAGACTATGGAATGGGTTGAATACCCAACCATACTTTTCTAACAATAATATTTTATTGTGTATTTAGGGGTGGTTTGGGTTTCGTAGTGCAAATGGGGCCAGAGTGAAGTAGAGTCTTGGCAGTTTGAATGATTCAGTTGTTGCAGAAGCCCTACTAGCCTGAGCTCGTATCTTCATGTACTCTTCATCTTAGATATTTGAAACAGAGATAAATACTGCATAGATTTAAGCATGCCCGTGCTATAGGTCAAGGTCCCTGGTATTACTACAAATGTAATTTGTATTGGAGCAGGGTGGCAGGATGCTGAGGTCTCTAAATCCAGTCCTGCAACATGTTTAGATGCACTTTGCCTCCAGCAACAGTAGCCATTCTTTTTAAAAATCCATTTTAAACTTATCTAGTAAATGCTGTTTCTTTATTAGCTGGATTTTGCAGGATGTGGCTGGCAGTCTAGAAACCGTCTTCTTGTTTTTACTAATATTCAGAGTAAATGGAAGATTGTTTTCTCATTTTTTTCCTTTTTTTTCCCCAAAATAGTATTTCCTGTTCTGACAACATCATCAGTTCAAATCACTGCTGATATATTCTCTTTTTCTGTATTGTTTCCAGGGGGAAGTAGGGAATTACAGTAGAGCTTTGCCAAATCATAATGCAGTAACTGAACTTCTCTGAGCTTTTGTGTATTTCCAGCTTGGTCTGAATTTTAGTTACTGTATGATGATGTTTAATTAAACAAGAACTATATATATTGACTTTACTGGGAAATATTTGAGAACTCACATTAATGTTACATTAAATGTTTAAGCAGCAGATTTACAATACAGTCCAAAGGTCTTAAAGTCATCTGGTATTCAGCTTCCAGAGATTTGACATGAATTTGGGGTATTTGGTAGCATTTTCCTGTAATATTGAATGTGAAGAGCCTTTGCGATAACATATTGTTCAGTATCCTTCTTGGTCTTTGAGCTTAATATGGGCGTTACATAAACTGAAATAACATGGAACTTCTGGGCATGGTTTGTGTATAACATTGTGCAAGATGAAGCTGGTTCTTCACTTAAGGTTAATGGCGAAAGAAAAAATAATGTGCCTGAGTAACAGAGTGCATTGGTTTGTCCTTCTGTACATGGTGGGATAAACTTAGTCTGTGCATAATCTGGAAGAATCCTGATACCTGCTTATATGAAGTCCAAACTTAGCCTGTAGTCCTAACTTTACTTTCTATTACTGTACTTTATATTAAAGGGTAGCATGTCCCATCTTAACATGTCAAAATCCCAAGTTCCTTGGTAGCCCTGCAGAGATCAGTTCCAAAGGAAGTGGGCAAAAGACCCCTTTAGAAGCTACTTTATATGGGCAGAGTAGGTGGCTGCTCAAGGCAGCAGAACAGTGATGGACCTCCTGTCTGTCTAATGTATTCCAGGGACTCGGAAGCCCTGATACCACTTCCCTCCTTGTTTTCTCCTGTAAGAGGAATGTCACACCACCTTCATCTTAATCCCTTCTCTCTGCAGCAAAGGAGGGAGAATGGAAGCTTCTCATGTGGACAAGGATTTTCACAGTGCAAACAGAGGGAAGGAGGAAATATGAGGACTTTACAGACTCAGTTTTCTTTTGCTGTTTCAAGAAAGAGGACAATAGAATTTACTTTGTTCTCATTCTTAGGGCAGCAGAAGTAAGCTGAGGCCGTGGTGCTGGGGGTGTACTTTGTACAGGGAAGAGGAAGGTTCCTGCATTAGTTAAGAGAGAAAGAGGCAGGATATTGTGAACTTCATCTCTTGCTGATATTGCTGATTTTATCCTGGAACTATGGAACTGCCATGTTTAATTGCTCAGCACTCGGGGATCTTTAGAAATCAAAATAAGGATTTGTAACTTTGATCTTCTCTGCCATATGTCCCATAAAATGTATGCTCATTGCCATGTAGTTTTTTTTGTTTCACCTCACTCTGTTGCCTTTCAACCAAGATCTGGTACTTTTATAGATGAGGGTCAGACTGAACTTCTTTGGGACAGATCTGGGAATGAGGTGGAGAGGGAATACCCATTAGCCTGTGAATATTACATGTATACACTGTCTCTGAGTGTAACTCATTGTCATCTCCTGTACCAGAAACCAGACATGAAAAATCTTTAATATCTACTGTGCAGGACAGTGGATATTCAGGACTACAGTGAAAGGAGGACCCCATTCCCAAAGAAGCTTTGGGTGGGTTGTATTTAAGGACATTATGTGCGATTACTTTTTAATTATACATATATCATGTATATTTTAATCATTGGAACTAGTATCTGTACTCTTGAGAGAAGCCAGGTGATCTTGAGTTGGGGTTTTTTGGTATGGAGAAGGCTCAGGGAAGACTTTATCACAGTCTTCCTGTACCTCTGGAGAGGGACTTTTTACAAGGGCTGGTAGTGACAGGACAACGGGGAGTGGGTTTAAGCTGCCAGAGGGGAGATTTAGTTTATACTTCAGGAAAAAGTCTTCCCTGTGAGGGTGCTGAGTTGCTGGCACAGGGTGCCCAGAGAAGCTGTGGCTGCCCCATCCCTGGCAGTGTTCAAGGCCAGGTTGGACACAGGGGCTTGGAGCAACCTGGTCTAGTGGAAGGTGTCAATGCCCATGGCAGGGGTTTGGAACCAGATGAGCTTTAAGGTCCCTTCCAGCCATAACCGTTCTATGATCTTCACTGACAACAGTGGCTGGAATTTTTGTTTTGGTTTGCTTTGCAAGGGAGCCAGTTTCACAACTAGACCATATTGGTGCAGAGTAACGTGATGAAGTTGTACAGTGAAAACCACCTGAGCTCAGAGCCAAAACCTGTATCACTTTTCAATAATGTTACACACAGTTTAAGGTATGTTAAATGCCACATTATTCTGGCTTATGCACATCTTCATTATTTGGCTCTTATAATTTTGATTCCTTTCACATCTGGTACATTTCTTATTTCTGAATCATCGTTTTTCGATGCTATCAATATTTACCTTCTTTTTCTCATCCTTAATCAACCGTTTTTATAATAATAATCCTAGCACCTATTACTCTGTATTGGAGCAGATTCTTCTTTCTATTTCTAATACCTTTGATTAATAACACATTGCTTCCTATTTGTCAGACAGTTTTTATCCACCTTATTGTAGTATTACCCAGACCATAATTCTCTAGTCTCTCTATGAGCTTCCTGTGTGGTACTGTGTCAAAGGCCTTGCTATAATCCAAACAAATTATATCCGCCACATTTCCTTTATCCGCCCAGTTTGTCACTGCACTGAAATACCCATCACAATGAAACATTTATTGTTGTAAGTTTCTGTGTTAAACCAGAATAAATGTGAAGGTTCTGCTGTTATTATACGATAGAGCCTGCTTCTTAACAGTTATTATCATTTTATGCACTAAAGGTAATTTGAGCCATGGGAGATGATACCATTCAACAGGAGCGGTGAGGCTGTGAAGATCAAAGCATTATGAACCTTGAAAAGAAGTGGGAGAAGCTTATATGCTACAATAACTTGTAAAGGGCACATAAGCAAAGTCCTCAAGCTGTATTCCAAGGGATGCTCAGAGAATATCGGCTTCAGAGCTGCTTCACAAAAACCCTGTATCTTTAGAGAAAGAATTGTTTGGGCAAGGCCTCGTGAAAGCTGCATGCTGTCACTGTTCCTGTTCCTTGGGAACATAAACAGGATCTAGGGACAGCTTGTACAAGAAAACAGTTGGAATAGGGAATATCATGGTTTTCAGCAGCCAACTTGATTACCATCATCACCCCCGCGTAGGAGGAAAGCTTCAAGAGGTATTTAGAAGGATGCTGGGTCCCACCTGGCTATAGCAGAACTACTGGTTAGACTGCACTTTAGGAGTCCAGGTCAGGTCTTAAGTACAGTTATAAAGAGACTAACTCTTCAGCAGGTTGAGAAGTTCAGCTTCTAATGTGCTTTCACAGCTGGGCTTCTCAAGTGCTTGTTGCTTACCCTGTTAGCAGTAGGAATAAATGAGAGGGGTGGACTGTGCTATTAAGAGATCCAACACATTTAGCAGGCATGAGGGCCCTTGTGGTGAAATTGTATCCAGTACCTGTTGCGAAGTGACCATTAGTGTGGATTATGCATCATGGCTTCATTAAGTTGAGTGCCTCTAACTTTCTGAAAACCAAATTTCAAGGAGTGTTAGTCTTTGCCCAAAAGCAGTATTTTTCATACTTGAACGAAAATAGTTCAAACACTATTGGGGGGTGTAGGAGGTGTGTGAAAAGTAGCCAAAAATACACCTTTTTCTTGATTAAAATGCTTTTCTAGCTGAAACAGCCACAGTTTGAAAATTAAAATTTGTAATGGATACAGTCTTCACTGAGAAAGTGACTCAAAAGATGAATGTCATCAGGAAGACGAAATCTCTGTGGGCACCCAGCTTTGCAGTGAACTAGTAACAGATGGAGATTTACCATTTTCACAAAGAAACCTTTGGTCTCCTGTTGTCTGTTCCTGCAGTGTCAGGAACCCTCGATCCCAGCATGTTGCTGTAGGTTGTCCTCTGCTCCTGTTCTACTAAATCATGAAAAACCAGCTTTCTCCCATCAGCTGCCCTGTGACCCAGTTTTGAGCTACAGTCTTAAGGTTAGGAGAAGGCCAAGTTCAACACTGTTATGCCACACAGATGGCCATGAGTTCAAAGATAGAATTGGAAATGGTCAAAACTCCTGTGGACTTTTCAAAGTGCACAGAGGGCTCCAATGCAGGAAAGCATTCCTTTTGGGAAGATTCTTTAAGCAAAGACATTAGTCTCTCCTCCTCCTCCTCCCTTTGCTTTTTTCTTCTGTCCCCTCAAGACAAGAGAATAGTGACAAAATAAACCTGTATATAGTGAAATAATACCAGCTGAAGTACATTCACCTTAAAAAAGCAATAGTAGTGTAATGCCGTATCTATGTTACTAAGATTTATCTTTTGCATTACTGATAAGCCTAGAGGGAACATCATGCTGGTGTGTCTATACCAGTTCCAGTTTCAAAGTTGGCTTATTTGTTGTTAGATGAGGAACCTGTACAGCATCGACCTCCCTCTCTGATTTCCGTGATGCAATTAATCTGTGCCTCTGCTTATGTTTTGAAACCAAAAATGCCAGGAAGTGATCTGGCCCATATCCTAAGTCATTATTTGGATTCTGGAATGAGGTCTCTTGACTTACTTGAAAAATCTCTTGAAAGTAATGGGCTTTCTTAAATATTATCAATGATTATTTGTTTTCCTCGAGTAAGGACATCAGTATTCTGCTTTCTGTGAATGGTTATCGCTGGCAGTTGCTTCATCATTGATTTGCTCTTCCAGAAGTGAGAGCAATAATAAAGCAATAATATGAGCAAGTACTTTGAAAAAGATCAATTGACCCATGATGTAAATTCTATGTAGAAAATTCAGGAGGTATCAGTGAGTGTTGTGCTGTATTATCTCCCAGCCTTCCCTCTCCTTGTAACTAATCAACTGTCTGTGATCCTCATTAACCTGCTCCAGCTGACTTCAGGTATTCAAGGAAAAGCAAACCCTTATAGATACAAAACTTCTGTATTCCCAGGAGGTTGCAGAAGGGTGATGTCTTCTGAAAGTTTTCCAATAAAAAATGATACTTTTTTTTTCCTTCTCCTTAATTTTTTTGATGGAATGAATGTGATTCTGATGAAAGTGGGGACTAGATCATAAGCATGAGTCAGGCACAGTAGAATGGGGTGCCATACAAGTCATGGAATATTGCTAATGACCTTCAGTTCTTGTGCAGTTGGTAGCTTTGGTTTCAGATTTCAGGCTTTGCATAAACTTTATAGCACATAAGAATAATGAGAAAGCAAAGTGAAATGTATTTACCATCAGACACTTGTTTTTAAAGCCTTTGCTGAGAGCTAACACTTGCTCTCCAGTCAACACTCTACTTAGGTACCTCATTCCTGACCTGCCATACTCCTCATTCCTGCAATTCCAGCTCTTGGGCCTCTCAAGCAGAAGTTCACTGTCTGTTCTCAAGCCACGTCTCTTGCCTTCCACAAGGGGACTAAGGCACTCTTTTCTGACAACAGTCTCATGCCTTACAGTGCTAAGTGCTCACCTGTGCACAGGAATGCGGGCCTCCTGGCCTATTTCTACCTCTCCCTTGTACATACCTGTCTAAATAGTTTCATCTTCATGGGTTTCTCAGTTTGTAAAAAGAAGAAGGTACTGCCCAAGTGATAACAATTGGTATTCTGAGTTTAATGAGGTTTTCTGTAGGTTTTGCTCTGGGTTTAACTCCAGCTTGTACCTAAAATACGTCTTTAAGATGCTCTGGCTGTGTATGTTTTATGTCATGTGTTCTGTTAACTAGAAATCTTTAATTGAAGCTTTTCCACATGGCAGTGAATACACTCTCACAGTGAACTCTTTCCCAGAGTTCATTCCTTTTAATGGGTGGATAGTAGCATGTGTCAGTTCACTTCCATGAGGAAAGGGACAGCTTTATCTGCAGGCACTATGCCCTGGTGTTTAACTTGCAGAGTAACCTACATGTTGCATTTCTTCCTTTTCCAATCAGAAGAATGCACACAAAGCAGGAAGGACTTCAGGCTAAAACTACCAGGAAAATACACTCAAGAGCAGTTGTCAGGATGGTGCCCTGCATGGGAAAGGGGTGCTGTGCCTTTGTGCGTTGAGGGTACAAGTGCTAGGAAATGGAGGACACAAAATTAGCTCTAGGAGAGGGCTAAATGCTTCTACATTCTCTACAGGAAAATGGGGCTTTTGGTCAAAACTCGCTGT
This sequence comes from Melopsittacus undulatus, assembly GCF_012275295.1. Lineage (NCBI taxonomy): Eukaryota > Metazoa > Chordata > Aves > Psittaciformes > Psittaculidae > Melopsittacus > Melopsittacus undulatus. Next base: position 110,488,090 of record NC_047528.1, on the reverse strand, counting down.
GATGAAGGCCATGCACCAATTTATTCCTATTTAGGTCATTGGAATAGGGCTTCAGTGGTGCAGTCTGTATGCTGGCTCTCTATACAGGGATACATTTCACCCTCAGTGAATGCTCTTTGTTTTCTCAGTTGAGGTCAGTTTTTCATTGCATTCATTAAAAGAAATAGCTTTGGATTGCAAATACTGCTGCCCCTTTCCTTCCCTGCCAGCAAGCCAGCATTACAGTCCTGAAGATGCTAGACCAGGGATAAATTTGGGAAGGGAAAGAAGGGGAAGAAATGGAAGTTCAGAGGCTGAAGCTGTTGTTGCTTATCCAGCAGCTGTGCTGTTGCCTATTCTGTGGGGTTTTTTGCCTGGATTTCTGCACTGTTCCTCTGTTTTACTGGATGCTAATCTGGAGAAAGTTACTTGGTAGATAGTCTAAAGGACAAGAAACAAGTTTCCCAAATGGTGCTTCCAAGAAAAAAATCATCCAAGCTTATAAAAGTTATCATATGGCAGCATCATCCCACTGCCTGTGCTCTTGTTCCTTCATTCAGATGTCCAATAAGTGGTTCTGTGTGAGATTCGCTAATTCTTGCTGTGCTCTCCACTTCTGTGCTATCTGCTTTGCATTCGCATGACAGTGTGGGAAAAGTTAGACCAAAAACCAAGGTCCTGAGCTTGTTCCTGTTTGTGATATCCATGTGTGCTTGAAACATGTTGGTGCGACAGTATAGCTATTGCCTGACACAGTGCATTGTGTTTTCAGTATCTGTAGGGACTGATTGGGAAGGCTGCTATAACACTGGAGTCCGGAGAACTGGATTTATACTTGTGGGAGATCAAATAGCAAATTTCACTTAGGAATTGCCCCCAGCCTGTGAGACATTCAAAAATCAATATGAAGTTCACATCCAGGATTTATTTGCAGCTCTGACAGTGTGTTGCTGGTGAAGAGAATAGCTTTGACTTTGAATGGGGTAAATTAAGCAAGTTCTGCCGTCACCTTTTAAAGTAAAATTAAGCAAGTTTTGATTTGTTCCCTTAATGAATCATTGGTACATTGTATGTGTCTGTGTATATTGCTATATGGTTTGTTATTATGAGGCCAAATCCTGACAACTTATTGCAAAATTGTTTTAATTTATTATTAATATTCCTTTGTTTTTCTCATTTCTCCTGGTTTTGGAGCCTTTATAATTAGCTATAATTAAAATCACAGGTTTTAAATTCCATCTAACATTTAAAGTCGTATTTATGGTGCAACCCCTGGAGTTTTATTGTCATTCCAACTGCATTTTGGAAAAAATAAAATAACATGAAATACTTCTTTTTGCATCTATTCAAATGCTTTGTCTACAGCCACCACTTCTAATCATCTGTTTTGCACAGTACAGCGATGTTTATTTTACAAGATAAGAAACCTTTCAGTTTTATAGAGTAAATATTTCGTATCCCTTAACAAAAGGGTGCAGGGAACCTTTTGCCTTGTACACTTTAAACCCAACTTTCCTCTTTTTGAACTTGTTTTTCTGTGCTCCTCCATGTAACAGTCTGAATGTACTACAACGACTATTAAAAATATGTTGTTGGCTGGCATTATGTAAAACCATATTTTCCCTTTTGGTGCGTATGTTCTGGTCCTAGCAATGTCCTTGTTTTGCTGAAATGAACATTTTTCCCCTCACAATCGTTGGTATGCGATGGTGTTTTTCTATCTTCTTTAACTGTGATGCTGCTTTCTTTTTGTTTAATTAGTATAAGGTTGATGGTTAAAATTAAGTGGCAGAAGGCTTCTTTCCAAGTTATTCAGTGATCTTTTGCTGAAGAAATATATTTTGCTACTCTCAATTGCCTTTTTCCCCTTCTTCTTTCATTGCAAACTACTCTGGGAAGAGCTTCTTTTAACAAGAAGGGGGGAGAAGAAAAAAAAGGCTACGCTTGACTGATAATGCATTGCTTTGGATGGTGAAACATTATGAAAGTTTAATTTTTAATTAAATCTGAAATAGCAATTATAACTGAAAGAGATTTTAACCTGTTTCTTTTCAGACTGCCTGAAGTTACATTGTAGATGCTGAAATCACTGCACCTTAAAAACAAAAAGATTAAGCCGCGCTGCATTCCTGTAAGTAAAAAGCTTTTCCGGTACCTTTTGTCCTTATTTTTCCTCTATATGCATCCAGAGTGTTAGCACAGTAGCTGCTCTTGGATAAAGGTCAGAGTCCCCTTGAATGGGATTTAGAAGTTCAAAGGATGTTTTAGTTAAAAATTAAAACTCAGCTTACATCTTGCAGATCTTTAGTTTCAGACCCATAAATAGATCATTCTTTTCTGCTTTGAATTGAATATTACTAGGAATAGTGTGCATCTCTGCATTTGTTGACATACAGCTCCTGTTGCTTTGTCAGTTAGGGTTTCTGCACTTCGGTGCAGAAATAACAGAAAGTAGAAGGTTCCTCATAGCGTAAAATACAGTGTATTCTCTTTTCATGTTTTCATAACAAATTCTTCTCCTTTATACATGAAAAAGCCTAACAACTTTGTGATGACATCACAGGGGATTTCCGCTGCTCTAAGGTGTAGATGAAAGCAGCAATGCTTAATTCATCTGTGCTGTGACACAACAAAACAGTCAGTGTCTTGTGTCTCTCAGCAAGAAAAGAGTCTCTTTGTAAAAGCATAGTTATTCCATAAATGCTGGTTGTACATCGGTCTGATCTACCCTTATTTAGAATCTGTTTATTGAATATATTTGGGACAATAATTAAGATTTGGAACTTCGGTGGCTGAGCAACACGCATGCAAAAGAATTGGAAAATAAAATAGATTTGGATCCTCTAAAGGTAATGGAATAATACATGAATTGTAAGTGGTGGGAAGAAATTGATTTTAGTTGGACACTACAAAGCTATGGAGTATTACAGAGCAAAGTCCATTTGTTTTCTTGCTTAAGATCAAAATGTGCAGTCTGTAATGAAATCCAGAGCCTTCTTCCAAAGTGGTACTTTTGTACTTCAGTGTTCAAATATTTTAACTATTCCATGGGATTATTCCTCCCACCCTGTTATTCTCTCCCTTTATCCCCCCTCCATTAACCTCCTTTTATAAACTCTATGTTTATGATTTTATTTTAACCTAGCTGAAGGGTACAGTACACTGTGGGCAGCTAATGCATGCCCCTTCCAGCGTGGAGTGCCAAGCATGACTCAGACAGGCAGATTGTGCCATTCTGGCTCTACTCCATTGTGTTTTTGCATTACTGGCAAGGGCCGTGCCATTGTGTTGTTTAAATATTGTGTATTAACTGCAGGCTGTGGCCAGTGAATGGTATTTAGCATTTTCTGCTCATCATTCCTGAATATGAGCAGCCTCCCTGGCCACCAGAGGTTAACCTTGCAATTGCAGTGGCGAGCAGAGCTGAAAACACTCATGGATTCGCTTGGTCCAGCAGCAATTTAAAAGGAGGTGTTGGGGGAAAAATGAGGGAACACTTCTGACTCTGTGAGTACAGACTATCAAAGTTGTCTTCCAATTTTGTGTGAACAACCAGGAGAAATTTTGTTGGAAAGTGGAAGTAATTCTCTTTCCAAAGTGCAGCAGCAGAGTCAAAAGTGAATTAAGGCAAGCTCTTTGAATTCTCAGGATCCAGATGGTCAGCAAGTTCTGCATGGATAGCCCTAAGGCAAAATACCAGGTAGCAATATATGTGCCTGATGATGGTTCTGGCTGGAATGGGCTTTTCTTAGTTCAAAGGCTCTAGGCTTTGGAAGAGAAATAGAACACAAGTGTAAAACTCATGTATAGGAAATACTATTTATTTTCTTTGTCAAGGGTGGCAAGCACGTCAAGGCGGAGATGTTGAGCAGCTTGCTCAAGGTCCAAGTAAATCAGTGGTCAAACTGGAAATGGAGTGTGGGATCACGACTCCCATCTGTTCTGTTCTGCCTAGTTCTTTTTTGCATTCCATGAAGTAAAGGCCCCAAGTCTCTAATCTTTGAGTTTCTTGTGTCATTTGCTTTGTAGCCTCAGCATCAGCTTGTCACTGGAACACAGAAGTAAAAGGTGGGAGAACTCTTACGTATGCACATGTATGCTGTAACATAAGGATGTGATTCTTACTGTACCTTGTCTGTGTATCTAGTAACTTGGCACAATGAAAATAGGGTACCTTTCTTACAGAGGAAAGTATACTTTAAGAATTTCCTTTGCTTCCTATATAAGTTTGCTGTAGTCAGATCTTTCTAATAGTAGGATCTTTATTGAAGTGAACTTCCCAGCATGGCTTTCCTGTATTAACCCCAAAACAGCAAGAAGAAAAGGCAAGCTGTGCTTTTGTAGTTTTCTGGGGGATGTTTTCTGAATTGCATTTTTTAATGCAAGGTGGAAAACTTGCTTTAGGGTAGGGATGTCCCTAAAGCAACTGATTACTGTAAGATGGGCCAAATTTTTGGCTAATCTAAAAATATGCTTGACTTGATACATGGCATTAGAAGAAGTTATAGATTCATAACACGTGAATGTCTGGCAGGCAGTTGCGTAAAAACACAGCCTTTTAAATGTAGGGTAGGCATGCTCTTACTGGGAAATGTCTGTGGGCTAGATTCCTGCTATGCTGGGTGCCCTGGCCATATTTTCACTATACTAAAGTTTCGTAGCTTAATAGGCAAGTAGATGCATTGAGGTCCACGGGACTACTCAAATACTTAGCTTTAAGGATGTGGTTAAGTACTTTGCTGTTTGTGACAAACCCCAAATATGATTAAGTCAAGCATGAGGCGTTACCTTCTCTCACTTTCAACATTGACTTGATTTTGGAATGAGACTATGACAGCGTATTGTGTGTGAAAGAAAACGATTCTGTGCATGCAACCTGATGAAAACCTGTAGAAGAGATGCACTGGATGTGCTTTCAAAGCAGTGGTTTTAGTTACATTGCCATCAGCTGAGGCCAGTAAGGAATGTAGGATACATTAGCGTTGTTCAAAAAAGGTTTGTCAAGGTTTCAGCCTTATGCAGCCTTACGATCTGATTATTGAGTAAGAGATCCGGTGCTCTGCTCTTCATAGGTGCTGGCTCATTAGAGTGGCATTGGACAAGCTGTTTCACTTCCTTGTGCCTTGTTCAGCAGATCACTTTCTCAGTCTGGTTCAAACTGATACAGCTCTGTGAACATTACTGAGTTTGTGTTTGCAAAGCTCTTAGGGGAGAAATAGTAACCATTGTTGTTATTATTAATAAGTATATTGTGTAGACAAATCATGTGGGGTGGAGATACAGTCACTCATGGGGGTGATCTTTCACAACTCGCTTATGCCTTTGTTTAATTCCATCACTCAAAGATATCAAGGCCAACTCCAATTTACAGAAGTATTTCTCATGTCAGTCTCCCCACTGTTGAGTATTTTATTGTTCGTGTTCCCTCTGTCTGTTCTACTTTCCTCATGCTGAATTAACCTTACGTACCAAACTTTATTCCCCTTTTTCTGTATTATTCAGCAGAACCATTTGTGTAGCCTCCAAATTGTAGACAGTGAATTCATTTTGTCTAGTGATTGTTTGCTGATGATGTATGAAACAGACAGAAGACAGTTTGAATTTTCATATGTTCAATTGAGCTTGCAGGCATAAGGAAAGGAACAGGCAGAACCCGAGTCAATGTGACATGGTAAGCTGGCATCCCAGAGTGCACACTGCATGTGTAGCGTCAGGATGTCAGGGTTGAGAAGGGCTTCGCCCATCACAGTAGTGCTTTTACATGAAGGAGGAGTTTTGCAGCAACAAACAAGCTACCCTAACCCCATGTTCTTTACAGTGCAAGGATCCTTGCAATTCCTGATGGATACAGAATCTGTCCCTCCCTCCTGTAACTTGCTGTTTTAAGTAGAATTTGTGTCTAAGATGGGCTTTGAGCCTTGCAAATTCCCAGTTTCTATTCCTCTGACAAAATGTAAACCCTCAATAGTTTAGTCTGTCCTGGGGTTTGGGTTTTTATTTTCATGTAGAGCATAGTGGCTTATAGAAGTTATACTGGAGAAGACGTGCAGATGTGAAATGAGTATGGAAGTGTGTTTCCTTTGAACAAAGATCAATGTCTTGGGGCTGACTGTCACTGAGGAATTGTGACAGCACTTACAAAGAGAATTAATTTTGCCTTTTCCCCTTCCTATACCAAGGCATTAATCCAGAAACTCAGGGGGATAAATTCTGCCCTGATTTCTACCTGTGAAACCCCAGTGGAAACGTGGAGAGGTCAGAACTGTTTGTCAAGGCAGAAACTGTCCTGGTGGTAAAACTGTTGAGAAAGCAGAAACTGGTTGATTGTTACCTGGCCCCAGGGCAAGAGGATAGGTAGGAGCCCTATGCGGCATTGTATGATTCTGGAAGTGTTGCTTTTGTTGTATGTTAAGGAAAATATGAAAAAGAAATATTCCAGTGAGTGGAAAGTTATAATCAGGAGCACAGTGATTAATTGTTCTTCATATCCACTGGGAGAAAGACCTAAAGAAATCAGTTCAATGAGCAGTAAAAATTACCAAGTTACATATTAAAACCATGTTCTGACTGTATCGGTTGTATAGCATTGGGATGCACAACCTGTAGGTATTGTGGGCGCAGGGGAGGCTTCTTTTCTAAGGAATGGCTTGGAAAACCATCTCTCGGGGTGTGCTAGAACTTGCTGTAAGGCAGACGACCAGCCCGGATGGGTTCTATTGCTCCCTGGCGTTTCTCTGATTCAGCGTACCGTTTGGGAATGTTGGTATGTGGCTGATACATTCCTGATTAATAAAGCTTAATGTTCCCGAAAGTTCCCCAGGGTTCTCATTTTTCCATCCTCTCATAACTGAAACCATACTGTCTCTTCAAAGATTTCATTGGGCTGCCAGCGTTTTGCTTTGACCCTTCTTTTTTTAGAGGAGGACAGGGGAGGGAGTCATATAGACACCGAAGGACAGATTTTCAGCTGTGGTGAGTCTGTATGGTTTCTCTCCGGTCAGGGTACAAATGTTGATCTGTTTCAGCCTGGTTTATTAAATCTGGATGAATGGAGACACTCCAGATATTGCCTTGATGTAAAGGCCTCTGACACAGATCATGGAGACAGCTGAAAGTTGCAAATTGGACTGATGATTAGAGGAAATACGTAATGAAGCTGGAGTAAAGCTTGCTACAAAAAGGTAAATGTCTCAGGGCATTGGGAGCTTTGTAATTGTCTCTGTTTTCTGATGGTTGTCTCTGCTTTCTGTATTTTCCTGTAAACATCCTGGAGAGATGTTTTCACTTAATGAAACTGCAAATCTCAAAGTGCACTTGGCCAGCCTGAACATTTTGATAGTTCTCAGGTTGGTTTTAATCAGTCCCATTCACAACTTAGCACAAAAAAGGAGTTGGTTGGTACTAAGCCCCTCGTGCTTTTTTGTTTTCTTGCAAATGTTTAAGGTTTGGGGTTTCTTTTTAGGAGGTGTTGTATGGGGCTTTATTCATTGTTGTAGGTTTGTATGTTAAGGGCATCAGTTCCAGTGTACAAACGCGTAGAGTCCTGATCTTTTTCGTGGGTGGCAGCTCTTGTTTTTGCAGAACAGTGGCCACAACAGATAGGAAAATGGCTCTCCAGTGTGTGGTTGCTTTAGTACATAAAGAAGTATGGGCTGTGATTCACTTGTATTAAAAAGGCATGGGAGTATTAGCATTGATTGCCATGCAGCACTACTTTTGTAAGTTATAAAACACGTGGGCATTTCAGCACCTGAAGATATTATGGTGAAAGCAGAAAAATCTTTCAATCTGTTTATCAAAGTATTTGCTGTCTATTTCAAAATAAAACAAAGCCTTAATATTATTGAGCAAGGAAAGTTACCTTAAACCAGAGATGTCATCAGATGAGCTACAAAAGGAAGAAAGGCAACACAGACCCAACCTTTTCCAAGCTTTGATGCTCTTTATTTTATCCTATCTGAAATGAAATTCTTCAGCTAAACCAGTGTATAATGGGAGGGACTCCACAGAAAGGCATTGTGGTTATTCTATATTTACATCAGTGTCCCTGAGGACACTCTCACTGAATCATTTCAAATTCCAGAGTCTGGTGCAGGGCGGTCTGATGAATGTAAGTTACCCAAGCTTTCTGGTGTGTTTTCTTCATTAGCATGAGTGGTCTAGCTCTGAATTTTACTATAGAGGATCTGGTTCTTATTGCCCTCTTCCCTATCATTGCCCCTGCATCTAGATAATAGATTAGAAGAGATTTTAATCTCAGTTTTGTCCAAATTGGTCTGTTGTTTTCAACAGTTTCCACTGGCACGAGAGAGATCAGAATATTTGCTTTATTTTATTAATAAATCATCTACAGAGCTGCACTGCTGACACATCTGTGACTGGTGCCAGTGCACGATCTGCAGGGCCTTCCGAAGTCTGACAAGAATGCTGTCCTTCAGCTATGTTTTTTAACAGGCCTGTATTTCCTCATGACAAAAGAATTCCTCTGTCATCTTTTGTTCTGTGTATGTGTCCTCATCCTATAGTGTTTTGGTTTAAAAGGACCTAGTTCTTGCTCCTTGATTCCTTCTCTTATACCTCTCTCCTTTAGGAGCTGGCAGCGAAATAGCTGAATTGGAGATAGCGAGCACTTGGCAGATTGGTCTGTGACGTTAAAGGCCATTGGAAAAGTGTTTGGCTTTGCAAGATGTTTTGGTGTTAGTAATAACTGAAGGCACCTCTGACTCAGAACCTTCATTAAGAAGTATTTTGAGCCCATTGCTTTCCCTTCCAGATTCTATTTTCTTTCTTTCCTTTTCTCTTTTTAAAGTTGTCTTCACAATGTTTCAATAGAAGTTTCATTCTAGTTCATTTGAAGTTTTGAATAATGAAAATCTTTCATGAAATAGAAGAGTGTCATCTCATCTCTTTCAAGACTGGCAATAAGTAATTGAGAATCCTGTGACTCTTAGCAGCGGAGCCATTTCAAGGGATTAGGTATATATTTCCCAGCAGTAATGGTGGCAGTTGTGTGCAAGATCACTGCATGTCCTCTCTGAAGATGACATGTTGGTTTAGGTCATGACCCTGCAGTCCCAGTTCCTTTAGGTAGGGTATAGTGGCATGGTTCCTATGTATATATTTGCACAATCAGACCACCAATGGGGAAATCTGTTGAGCATTAGAGTTTGAGCCAGACTTGGCTAAATTCTTTTCCCAGTTTCTTTTCCCATTCAGTAGGGTTTCAGTTGAGGGAGGGTAGTCTGTTCTGTTCTGTCTCCTGCCCTGTTTTGATACACAACTCACCTTATTTCTGAGTCTCTGTCACTTCTTCAGGACAAGTGACACTGGATTCCTGAAGCAAACAACTATAAAATGATCACCCTTAGGGGCAAACTTAGTGTGTAAATGACAGCTTTTGTCTGGATGCAGTTAACAACTGGAGGGAAATTCCATCAGAGGCATCACACAAGCCTGAGGAATGCAGAGAGAGGATGCTGAGGGACCCAGAAATCAGGTGACCAAGAGGATATAGAGCTGTGTTAGTGTATAAACTGATGAGGGCTACATCTGCCCTCATTCTGATTAGGCTTGACATTCAAGAAGATGTTTGCCATGATAAACTCCAGTTTGCTTTACCAGTCTTTGTTATGCTGTGGTGTTCTCTGTATGTGGTGTGTATGTGCTGAGACACATGGCTCTAGAACTGCACTGAAGAAAACATTCAGATATTAGTACAATGTTAAATATCTAGTAATCAGTGTCCTTTAGGATATTGGTCATGGTTTCCTGCTCTGTCCAGGGAGCTGTCCTTTAGCAAGAGTACAGGAGATGATAATCAGAAGTAGAGGCAGTGAGAGGGGCAACTCTAGAGGCTAAAGCCTCTGTGATACTTCCATGGACAGGATTTTTTACTAGTAAGAAACCCAGAAAGGATCTTTTCCTTAATGTAATCATTAGTGTCCCAGAGCATTCCAAATGTGCCAGGTAAATTTTCCTTTTTATGAAATTATCAGCTGTTAAAATACATTTCCTATCCCCCTATAGGATTTGACTTGCAGCAGCACAAGATAGACATAGATTTCCCATGCCTTCTGATGGCAGAAAACATGTCGGATGTCCCTGTATTGTCACACTGTCAGGGGCACAGTTTATATGTGATTATCTTTATTATGTTTTAATTACATTTAAAAGCATTTAATTTCTGAAAATCTCTTCCACTGTCTCTGTCATAATGTTTAGAGTATATCTATACCATATCGTAGTTATTCTTTAAGCTGCCTTACACCCTTTTAAAAAACCCTTATAAAAAGAAATACACTGTATAGCAAAATAAATGTTCCTTATTTAATGATTTTCAACTGATTTTTAAAGCTGCATTGTGATTAATCATGGTTGCGCTGGTTGAACTTCTGAAAGGGTAATAGACTTCTCCTCCTGCTTTTTCTGAGTTGAGACAGTAGGAAAACTGAATATCTGTGTTGTGAAGCACTGAGTCTCACTTTTGCTGGTGCCAGTACTTCATCCCACTGTCTGAATGGGCATAGGACTTTGCCTGTAAGTCCTCTCTGCTGCTTCCTAGAGCTGGCAACTTAGGGCTGTTGAGCTCAGTGAAATTAAGGGCTGCAGGTGTGACAAAGCAAGTTTTCTTTGTAGGTTATACAAGCATGATACTATGTGGAGTCCCTGCCGGAACTCTACACACCATTTTCTGTATTAAGTGATGCCATTTTCTGGTCATTTCTTTTAGAAGAGACATACATAGAGTATGAAATCCTGGCCCAAATAAAGTCAGTGAGATTCTTCCACATTCCTTTCAGTGAAGCCAGGCAGTTTGGCAAATAATGTGCTTGAGCTGCCCCTTTACATAGGGTAGGTTATGGTATGCCTGGTGCATTTACATATTTCTGTTCCCACCTCTGTAGCAGTGTTGTTAATGTCAGCCTCGAGATACAGGAGGAACTGCAGGACTTCCCTTAGTTGATACAGGGGGAAAGGATTTACACTGGGAAAATAAATATGTTGTGCTTTCTTGAGAGAGTTGTTTTTTTTAAAACAACTAAATTTATACTGTTTTAATATTAAAGTGACATGAAAGTTATCATATGCACGGTTTTCCCAGCAGTGGTTGAATGAAATGTTTGGTTCTGATCTCCTATTTTTACGTCGGTTTGAGTTCTTTTGTGAAAGTTTATATGACTATTGGTTATAAATCATTCCCCTCTCCATTTTATCTAGCCCAGTTTTAATACTGGCTCACGAAACAATTTGTTCTTCTGTGGAGCTGCTGAGGAGCTGTCAAATTTAGTAGGTGGTTCAGACAAATCGATCCTCTGTTGGACTGGGCTTGGGTTCTTGTTTGCACTGAAACCAGGTGTAAAATTCCCCATCTCTGTGTCTCATTTTGGCTTTTCTACTCCTCTGCAGCACTGATGCATAAATGAAAGGTCCTGCACTGACAGCTTTCAGAACTGAGACTTTATTTGGGCTGTATTTGTTTGTCCTGGGTGCAGCATTGTTTAAATGTAGAAAAATAAAAAGATAATGGAACTTACTCTGCACACTGGAATTCTCAGTCTTCTCACTCAAAGCTAGGTCAAATATTCTGTGTATTTGCAAGTCTCGCACTAATTCATTTGACTAAATGGGCAATAATGAAAGAATATTAAAGATGGGTGGTACTGATGCCCTTTAAAGCAGGGCTTCCATTTACTTGAATGTGATTTGCACCGGTATCAGTGCTTGGAATGTCAGGCTTTGTGTCTTTCAACATTTTGCTGGTATAACAGTATAGTTAAAATTCTTCCCTAGTCCATTCCTAATGACTGCATCATTAGGATGTTTAGGTTTTAGTAAGATATTGATGGTGTGATAAGAAAAGGTAAGAGGCTAAACAAAATATCCTAATGCAAATCTTGCCTAACACAAATTACAGGCAGAGGTGGCGCATATAATGGCATCCTCCATGCTGCTTTGTTTCCTGTGGCTGCTCAGTTTACTAGTCCCAACTAAAATGTACTCTCTTTTGCCCAGTAGATCTAGACCAGTAGAGAGGAAAACAAATTGTTTCCCCTCACCTCCCTGCTCTCCTCACTGCATAGCTACAATCCCAGTTGTCTTGTCAAAGAGAAGATTTTATGGGAAAAAGCTAACATATCAGCACAATAACTTCAGAGCAAAGCTCATGCCTCAGGACCTGGTGTAGCACAGAAAGTCTTATTTTACCTCTAGGCCCTGTACAAACAGAAATGCCTAGAACAGTGAGCCAGCAAAATGTGAAATTAAACAGGGGCAAATGTACATTTATTTTATGTATAGTCACACAAATCAGACACATCAATTTTCTTTGGAAATGACTGTTTCAATAAAAGCAAAATTATAGCAATTAAAAACATAAGGAGGAAAAATAATAGTATTGATTTTGTTTTGTGTGGTTTTGTTATTTTTTTGGCTTAATTTCACTGTACATAAGTACCAATGCATGTCTTGCTGCACGTCAATCTGTTTGTTAAACTCCAGAAGGGACTTAGGTTTAGGAAGGGTGAAGGTGAAGCGCTAAGCTAATGCTTAGCGACTTTTTTCATTGCACAAAACACTGCTAGTTTTTCTACAGTGAAATAATGCAAATGTAGAAATAGAAAAGAATGGAAGAGCTTACTTGAAAATTCTAATACACTGAACTTTCAAAACAAATTTATTTTTGGCTTTTTAATTATGTGGGAAGGTTCAGTATCACTTCTTTATGAATTCTGACTTTGAAAGCAAATGAGAAGTCAAATTTCTGCCTTTACTTGTAGCTTAGAAATGCCACAAAGAGCCTGGTAGCTCACTAGCAAAAGTAATGGATTGCCTTAACTTTGAACTGTGAGGCACAAGAAAAAAGATCTGGGATCTGTTGCTTTTTGAAATTCTACAGGGATGAACTGTGTGCTCTTTGCAGTGCTGCAAGCTGCTTTTCTCTCTCTAACTTTCTCTCTGTTCTTCCACCATCATTCATGTGTCTAGGTACATCTAATCCTTTGTTTTCTCTTGGGTCTTGAATAGATGAATTAAGGTGACAACCTCCCTTTTTGCTGACAAAGGCCACTGTAATAGATGAGTATATGCTATGGCTGCCAGGAGGAATGACTGTTTTGTGGACAGATATTGTTGTAGACAGAAGTATTGATTGGGTTTCATTGTAATAAGCATTGCCAGATGTTATCTCAGTGTGTACTGTTTGCATTAGTAAATAAATAAATCCTCCAGAGCACAATTATTCCCTATAAAGCTTTTTTCATAAGTTTACTATTGTCTCCTTTTATAAGCCTAAAGTGAACTTCCTCTGCTTTCTGTACAGCTTGAGTAACTAACTGGGACAGTGAAACTAATTGTAAGATTCAAATCCTGCTCTAGGTTCAGATACCATATCAAGACCAAATCTGGTATGTGTATGTGATGGCATCTTCCCTTTGGGTATTCTTTCTTTGTATGAGACTTTCTCCTGTAGGAAGTATCTGAACAGGGTGGTTTTTTTTCACTGTCCATACTGGTGATTACCTTGTCATGGCAACATAGCAGTAAACGTGTCCTCTGACTCTTGGTAAAGGCTTGTGTGTCACTTGGTGCACAAAATGATGATCACATTCCAGCATGTGTGTAGTCACTAAAGATGATGATTAAATGCCTGTGTTTGCAAGCCCAACATGTCAGTTATCAAGTAAATTAAACCAGTTCTGCATAAAGATCTGAGCTCCCATGGAGACTGACAATAAAAGTCCAGATTCACTGATGAAACCCCAAAAATCACATCACATTGATGTGAAAAGCACACCAGTGCACACACAGCACATCATCACAGTGCTTAGCATGTCGGTGTGGGCCTATGTGTAGCTCCTGCATCTTGGTTTGGCTAGTGCTTCCTCTTTCCTTGAAACGGGCAAGGCGGATTGAAGCATGCTGAAGTTGAGTTCTCTTCAATCCCTGGTGGTACCAGCCCTTCCAGAAACACTAAGTAAGTTCACAGGTGGTTTTTTGAAGTGCAGTCAGTGTCCATAAAAATTCATGTTAAATGAGAGCTGAAATGGTCTACTGGGCATTCTGAAAATGATTTATTTCTGCTTTCAGTGAAGCCATACCTGTTTCGCTGTAGTAGTGGTTCCATGCTCTGCTGGACTAAACCAGCAGAGACATGTTTTTGAGTCATGTGTGCTGAACACTGGCTTCCACAAGATTGGTTCCTTTGGCAAGCTGGCTTATTCCAGACTCTCCCTAAAATGTACTTAAAACAATTTCCAAGGTTTAGAAAGATGCAATGTTTATTTGAGGTCTCTGACGGTGGTATCAGCATTATTAACCTTACAACTCCTAAATTAAATCATCGTTCTCTGTGTCAGATCCTAAGTTTAAATTCATATTAAAGATGCATTTTTTTCCCCCAAATTCATAGTAGTTTTACTAGCTATGTTTGTCCATTACTTCCAATTTATCAGCTGAATTTAACTGTACTTTTTCTGTCTACTTATTTTGTATGCATTTTACTGGAACTTGCTGTGGTAGAAGCATTTGCACATATGTGTTTACTTGTAAAGGCTGCCCTCTCTTAAGAACTTTCATTTTGGACAGAGACCATCAAACCCATGTGTTCATTTTTCATTTGTTTGTGTCTTCCCTTTTCTTCTTCTTGGCAAATAGGGAAAACAAGAAGAAATTCATGATGAACAAAGGAAGGGGTAAATGTCTGACCTTCTCACCAGCTTTTTCTTGTTGTACACATGAATTCTTCCAGTGGCATGTCTGGAAACTTTGAGGAGAACTACTTGCTTCCTGATTTTGATCCCTGTGTAAAAGTAGGAATACTTGGCCATTTAAAATGCAGCTCTATTCCTCATCTGTTTGAATAGTCAAGTGCACGTCCAGGCAACAGACACTGAAGGAACAATTTCAGGTTGCATGCAAACGTGGCTCTTCAGCTGTGCATTTTTTCCTGTTTCTAAGGAATAAAGATCACAAGTGTGAAATGAAACATAACAGAGAGGCACCAGAGTGCAGATCCGAAGGTGGAATTTGCATTGGCTGCACTTCAGCACAGATGGTGGAAAAACTTAAATCTACTCTTGGGTCCTGAGACCTTTACCTCCCCTCAGGTTAGCAAATGTGTCTAAGGGAGGAAGGTGGAATAGGTAATTCCCAAGTGATTTTAATGATTCATGCTTCCTAAAAGAAGCAGCCATGGGAAATACGCCTCAGTATGGTTGTTTTGTTGTATGCCATAGGATGGTTGTTTAGTGAAATAGCTTTGTTAATCAGTCGTGTCCCAAATAGAAAGTGCAGCTCAGCCCTGCTCAGGTTTGGTCTTCTGCAAAGTTAAATGAGTCATTTGTTCCTCTTACTTAGGCAGCAGAAATGGACCAAAGAATGACCAAAGCCTGCAGTTGCTCCATGTGCCTTTTGATTTTAAGCAATAAGGAGCGCATGGTCTTGCTGCTTTTTCCTCGGGAGTGATGATGGAAAACCTTTGCTTTATTCTCCTCTCCTCCTGCCCTTCCTGTCTCTCAGCTCTCAAGTGAAACAGGGGCACACCATAAGATACCTTCTGGTTCTGGGGATGGTTAGGACTGCTGAAGTCTTTGAGAACTAGTTCATGGACAGAGTCTTGGGTGATGTGGTTTAGTGTCACAGGTGTTAGGGCAGAGGTGTCCCTGCCCGTGGCAGGGGGTTGGAACTAAATGGTCCATTCCAACTCTAACTATTCTTGATCTATGTTTTGGGTAAATACTGCAGTCCCTAATGTGACTACAGGTAGGTTGCTTTGTGTTTGGTCGGTAGATACATACGTGTTTCTCTGTGCTCCACATTTGTATAACCCACCCTGGTTTTAATGGCTGGTTCCCAGGATAAGGTGGGAAGTCTGCCTCCAGGACCAGTTTGGTTTTTGGCATCTCCGCTGTTACTGTGTGCAGTGATGCCAGTTAATGCTCATTGAGGCAGTGGATTTGCGATTCTGGTTCTTGGCCTGAAGTAGATTGAGATTCATAAAAAATAATCTCAAATCACAAAGCCACCATGGGAGGCTTATAGCTTCTGTGACTATCTCACTTGGGCTAGATTTGAATCAGCAATCAGGAGGTGAATGGTTTTGTTTTTATCCCACTGCCAATTTCCTGAGCTAACATAAACCGAGTGTGTGTTGCAAAACTTTATTTTCCAATTGAATGCATCCATCCTTTAAAAGCAGGTTAAAAAATAAGAGGCAAAATGTAAAGGAAATGTAACATCCAGAAAAATAAGGAACAGTGCTCAGGACTTTAAAATATATGTAAACATCAGCTCCTGCCAAGTTAGTCATTACTAAGAGTTGTTAACACGGGGGATTGATTGAGAGAATGATTGTTGCTGTAGAATGATGATTTAATAAGAGAAAATCTGATAGATTTGACATGCTACATAAAATGTGCAGAACGGTTTTTCTTCAGTAAATTGCAACTTTTGTTTGAGCCCCTTGCAACCGTGTTTGTTCTGTGTCTTGCCACATTCCCCTTACTCCCTGTTATTCTTCATTGCAAGACATCATTGGTATTCACCATTGTTACACATGACACCCACAAAAACATCCTCACACCCCATTTTCCTTCGCCTTTTGCCTTCTCTCACCCCTTTGCCTGATCTGTTCTGCATTCACCTAGCACCTATAGTGTTAGTAGAGCATTCCAAAATGCTCTGCTCCCTGTCTTGGAAAGATGGCTACCAAGAGCTTGGTTTTATTTGCTCTTCTCTAGCACTTTCTCCATATGCAACCACTCCTCACTGTTCTGTCTGATTATTATTTATCTGTTGCTTAGTTCTAACAACATGATCAATGCTTTTGAAGCCAGCAAATGAAGGCTGTCTCAGCACAAGGAAGTTTTGTATAGGACAAATAAATGAAATGGCCCTTCTATTGTTCCCATCTTCACTGATGTAAGTGAAGATGTATGTATGTAAGAAGTAAGTATGCAAGTACGTTGTCCTTGCATTTTTCAGTAATAATTTATGAGGTTGGTTTGGGGGTTTTCTTGCCTAAATCTGAAATGCCCAGTGCCTCTGTGAAGATGCTATTGCAAGTATTGTCAGTGCGCTTGGTCTTTTGTAAAGCCTAGCAGTTCATGCAAGGATCATGCCCAGGTAATAGTAATAACCATAACCTGAGCTGTGGCTGGGCCCTTTTATTGCATATAAGATATGCTGGTGTCAGAGGGTGTGCTACAAACAGACTGCTTGCTTTGGAAAAATGTGGGACTAGCCTTGGTACTTGTGCTCTATGAATAATAATAATAATAAAAAACAATCCTAGAGTCTGATTACAACAAATAAATTCCATAACACCCTCTGCACTATATCTGTTTTTGTGCCAAAGAGCATAACATTAAATGACTGAGAACAACAGCAATTCAAAACAACAGCACACAATAGTGTAATTGGACCCTAAGCACATAAAAATAATGGTTTAAAAGAAAGAAAAATAAGGCAAAAATGGGAGCATGGGCTGGCATCAGGGACGGTGTCATGAAACTGTGGTAAGATGCATGAGCCTAGTAGAAAGAAAAAGAGAAGGGGGTGTGGGGGGGGGGGTGAGTTACTTATGAATCAGTACAACTGTGCTTTGTTCTGCATGAGTGTTTTAATAGAGCAAGTGTAATATAAGGATCAGGTGGGCTCGTGGGAATGGAACAAAAGGTTTTGTAAAATTAAAGCAAAATAATTATAGCTCTAGGTGTAGAGTGAGCACACTCCAGCAGTTGATAGCAGGAACCTGCTCAGAATGGAGAAGGGAGGAGGGAGAAAGATGGGGTTAGAAAGGGGTTTTGGTTTGGTGTTTTTCATACGTACGTACATGCACATACATACACATGCATATATAATACAGATGGATTTGTATGTGTATGTTAACAAAGACTTTGATTCAGTGACAGTTGTACGCAACTTTAGAAGTGACTAATATACCCACACAAGAAAATGCATTAAAATGAAGATTTAAGGAATAGCCTCAAATGAATTGATTAACACCAACAACAAAATTCATGGCAGAACATTATCTTTCTAATAGAATAAAGGACTAAAGTCTAAAACAGAGACCAGTGGGATTAGAACGTGTTCTTGCTGTAAATGCCCAATGAGGAATTATGTATAGAGTGCCCAGTACACTAATAAACCAAACTCGAAGTTCCAAAAGTAAATGTGATCTTCTGGGGGTCCCAAGAAAGCTGTCAGCAGTGTGCTGTGTTACAATATCTCCTGCATTTGGGCAAAGCATTCTGCTGTGCTCCCTTGCAGAAAAAAAGCTGTTTGCTACCTGAATTTAAGTGTAGTTTTAGCAGCAGGATGAGAGCTTGGTTGATCACAAGGTGGCCTCCCTGTATCTAGTTGTGCGCTTTTTCTCTCCTGTACCGTATGTGTATATAGGTACCAAAATGCACGAGGATGCTTTGTAAAAGTAAAAAACCAAGAAAAAAAACCCAAAACAGACTCATATTTTCTCTTCAAAACATATTTTCTCTCCAAGTTGCTGATTGTTCTCAAAGATGTAATGAAAGTGGAGATGCCTGGGATCCAAAAATGGAGAAAGACTGTATTCAGGTGTGCATTCTCTTTCTAGGTATGTTGTGTTAGGTTTAAAAGGTTCAGAATCTGCTCCTGTTTTAGGCAGTGACTTCCAAACAAATAAGTTCGTTTTATTTGTGGATATATTGAAAGAGATAGGGAATTTTAATACCAGCCCCATTAACTCCCCGTGGCACATGTGAGTTAGGATGAGTTTTCTTCTGCCTATGCACTGCTGGGTGGCATGTTGTAAGAAGTATTAGCAACTACCTGTGATAAAATGGACCTAAAGTGAGGAAACTGGTTTTGTTACAGTACTCAGATGACTTCCCTCCCGTGGTGGATGATCCTGATGGGCAGGATGATGGCCACCTCATCGCAGTGTATGGTGCAGGCAGGCTGTGGAAAGGAGGCTCAGCAGCGCCCACAAAGCACAGTTGCAGGCACAGCTACTACAGATGGCTGGCATGCGAGATAAGGCCTTGGCAAGGGAGGGGGGCAATTAGCCTCCCTCCCACCACATTTCCCCTTATTCTGTAGTCAGATTTCCCTTATTCAGAGTTTGTTTGGGATAATTGTTCACAGACAATATATTTTTGTGCTCACGGTGCAATCAGGCTGTTCTCACTTGAAGCAGAGCACATCTCTTAGGTAGTGCTTTCTGCCAGAATGTGGAGGCTGAGATCAGAGTGAAGCTTTATGAGCTCCATTTGGTGCTTTTTACTTCCGTCTTGTTTCTCTCTCTGCAGGGGATGTGAAACTAGATTTGTCCTGTTTCCACAGCAGGGTTTTAGTTTATTTTGTTTTTCCAAAGCATTTCATTCGGTGGCGCAAATCCAGAGGAGAGTGTGTTGCAGAGATGGATTTGAATGTCAGACAGAGTTGTGTTTAATAAACTCTTTGTTGTAAATTTTAGAAACCAGAGAACAGGAGGCCCCTGTTTAATACAAACATTCTGTGGTTAAATTATCGCTTTAAGTATTTACCCCGTAACATAAAGAGCAATGAGACAAGGTAACTTTACTTTAGCTGCTTATGGGATCTGAAGCTAAAGACTGAAATTCTTTAGTTCTGGGTACTCCTCTCAAATGCTGCCTTCCATCTGCCTTTGTCTTTTGCCTTAGAGAGAAATGCCTAATAGAACTGAGTGAGAAAGTATAGCACTACTTAAAAAAAATCCCAAACAAAACCAAATAACCCTACCAAAACCCCACAAAACCCAAGATAACAACAAGCAAAAGTTTTGCAGGCTTTAGGACAAAGAAAGTATGGTTAATAATATGATGTAGTATTTGAGGATTATAGCCCAACATTCAAACAATTGAACAACTAGCTCATCTCATGTATGCTACTACCGGTTATCCCTGTTTTCCTTTCCAAAACACCTTTCTGTGTGTATTATAGCATGAGTTAAGTTTCTGTGTTGATCTCATTTAGAAGTGATTTGTCAACATAAAGTCAGTAATAGGTCAGGTATTCATTGGGGTAAGCACTGAACACTGCAGAGGGGAGGTCAGGGAGAGCTACGTGCATCCCAAGTCTTCAGATGTGCCTCGTGAGCACTGCATTTTGCTGTTTAGGAACAGAGATGCTGTAAAGCTTCAGAGCCGAGCTCTCATTCACAGCAAGACACAGTATGCCAGTATCTGTCACATTCCAAGTCCTTGCAACACTATTGAAGTCAGAGATTTCAAGTCCCAGATTCTTGGCTTCTTTTGAGAGCAACTCGTTTTCTTCCTTGCCATTCTAGTAAATCCGACATACATACATGCACATGCATACTCGTAGAGACATGCTGACAGTTTTCCAAAGCATGAAATTCAAGAAATAAATTAAAAACAAACAAACAAAAAAGGAACAATAACATGTTTGGTTGGGTTTGGGTTTTTTTTTCCCTTGTCCTTTCATTTTTTTGACAAAAAGAAGTTTCTTAAGTAGTTTATATTCCACCTTTATTTTCTTCTATTCGCTGG
The DNA here is from genome assembly GCF_012275295.1 of Melopsittacus undulatus. Taxonomy (NCBI): domain Eukaryota; kingdom Metazoa; phylum Chordata; class Aves; order Psittaciformes; family Psittaculidae; genus Melopsittacus; species Melopsittacus undulatus. The sequence continues at coordinate 110,467,601 of NC_047528.1, read as the reverse complement.
AGTGAAGTCTAAAGGGTTAATGCAAGAACAGCACTGTATTATTTCTATATATAATTATGTATATGTATTATATATGTTATATATTAAAAAAACCCAAGCCCTGTTCTAAATTGTACACAAAAAAGAGGATAGTATATCTTGCTTATAAAGAACTGATGCAACACTGCTTGCATTTCACTGCATCTGTTTTGGAACTCAATGAGCAGTAACATACAGGCATCAGTAAAAACTGCTGGCCCTGCCTTTGCTCTTTTGTCTGCTTCTCCTTTCCCCAGTCTGTAGGAGAATGAATCTTGTCTGGCTAGAGTATTTGCACCCTGATTTTCTCCTAAGGCGGATGAAGTTTTTGAGATAACAGTAGGGACAATTTCTGGTCTTATTGAAGTTGTTGGCAGTTCTCCAGATGATTTGTTATGAGATTTGGCCTTGAGAAAAAGGATCAGTCACACTCATCTCCTTTTATTCTGAACTAGAATGACCCATATCACTACCCAGTGATGGCTGCCTAGGATACTAGCAGTGAATTTTTGGAAAGTGATCAAAAGTTCAAATAGATGCAAGAATGCATGAAACCCACTGCCTAAGACACCAGAGAGAATGCAGTTGGACACAGGGAAATAAGTGATTAAATAGAACCAAATAAAACTGGGACCTTGTTATCTTCTATATCCATTTTGTTATTTTTCTGTATACTATCATGCTAGGATGAGGCCTGGAACAGTTCTCTCAGGATTATGTATTATGTCTTTCTGTGTTCTCTAAAATCTTTTTTATTGCAGACCACTATAAATGGTGCAAAACAAAGTCTCTTTTCCAAGTTCCCTACAGTGAACAATTTAAGAGCACTTAGTTTTAGCTTGTATTAGGACTTAGTGTCCTCAGAGAACAAATCCTGCCCCTTTGATCTCTAGATATAAAAATCACTGTTTCCCATGTTTTCCCCAGATCACTGGGGCCCCAGAAAAGAGCCAGGGAGACACAGAATGGAGACCTTGCAACTGCAATCCATTCCTAGCATTGCTGCTGCCTTCTCATATAACTGGAAAAAACCTATATAGTGATCTCCAGTAATCCCTGCTTCCGAAATGAATTTGAGAGTACTTACCTGATTTAACAACATGCATTAAGGAAGGTAGAAAATTATACTGAAGAAATACTCTTTAACCTTAACATAACTTCTTTCATGTTTTTATGAGTACAGATAGTAAATCACAAGCATGTGTTTTTAGATGTCTCTGTCCCATGCCGTGCCCCTTCCTATGGAAAAGGAGTTGATCAAAAGCAATACTCAAATCCAGCAGGTTTCCCTGTCTGTTGGAGGGAAGGAGAGGTAGCCAGTCACAGAGAATTCAAGACTTCATCACAACACAGTTGTATCTGCAGCTGATTTCACTCACATGTTGCTATCTGGAGTTCTCCTTTCTTTGTTTTTATACTTTCCTCTGGTTAAATGTTAGGAGTAAATAAGTTGAGGAAAGTTTTTATATCTTTTCCTTTCCTTCTTAAATTCCTAACCTGTTAAACAAGCTGCTTGTATCCATCTTTACAGAGATAATTTGAAACCACTGTGCTGAAAGTACAGTGCAGAAACACGAGTTCTTGCTTCAGAGGCAAAACCACTTCAGTGACCTTCAAACCCTGTGTGTTAAACTTGCAAGTAAAAATCCCTTATTTCATTATTCTTGTTACTTCAAGGTTACTTCAGGGCTAAGGTTTCCTGTGAAGATCAAACAAGAGGGCCTTTTTTTCCTGTCTTGCACATCCTCACTTATGCCCAGATTATACCCTCTGTGAGAATACTAAACCATAGACATTGTGGCCTTGAAGCTGGAGGGAGGATTGCTTGGTGTTTTTCAGGCTCTGATCAGCCAACCAGGAGAGATCTGGCTTCTCCTCTCAGGCTTGGTAGCCTTGGAAAAGGCACTAATATCTTTGTGCCTACATTCCCCAGCTACTAAAGGGAGGGAATGCTCTTTCCCTGCTGCAGAGGTCCTTTGGAGATAAACTGATAGTGAGCCCCAGAAAAAGTATGTGTGGGATGAGTTCCCAGCCTGCACCATGATCACATCATCTCTTGGTTTCCTCCTTGAGATCCACCAGGAATCCATCCACACTTCAAGGCTATCTTAGAGGATCTCTCTGTTCCACCTGGAGCACACAGCAGCTGCTTTGGGATACCTCCAAGGCATCCTCGCTGCTGAGCAAGGCTGTTGTTGTAGGAGAGGGTTTCTGTGTGCTCCTCTTACCCTTGCTGGATGCAGTGAGTGAACTTCCCCAACCTGGCTCTTTATAATTGGAGTTCTCAATCCCTTTTACAGGGTGAAAGCGGCTGGTTTAGAGCTGCAGTGTAGTGATTCTTCTGTGATTTATTATTTGCAAATGCTGGTGTTCCTGATACTTATCTTTTTTACCATTTTGCCTTATTCACATGGGCTGATTATGTGCAAACAGGAGCACAAATGTATCCAGTTCAATCTGCTGCAGTCCAGAACGATTTTATCCAGCATTCACCAGGGAAAGCAATTCTGAATTAAATGGCACTAAGCTGTGCATTATTAGTCTGATAGGATAAAGTGGGTTTTTAAATCTCAGCTGGAAATAAGTGCTCTGCATGAACTCTAAGATGTATAAAACAAAAAACCACCCCAACAACATTAAAACCTTGAGAAACACCAGAGGCTGGAACATCAGTGTACATGTACATCAGTGATGTCTGCTCAGCACCTGGACTGTTGTTAAATCTCTTCTGCATGATTCTCCCACCAAAATATGTGGCTAACCCTTCTCCAGCAACTTGCAGCAGAGGTAGGCAGGAAACCCCATCAAAAGCCAGCCAAGCAAACACATCCCCCTTGTATCCACCAGTGTTTGGAAATGAACAATTAACAACTGCAACCTCTTCACGGATGCCCTAAATTCCTTTGTCACTTAGTAACAGCCTGTGCAAACTACGCCTCCACACCTGACTTAAGTTGTATCATATTGTCATGTTGTGGAATAATCTATTGTTGAATGTGTACAGAAAATAAGATTTATTTAGTGGAAAAAAATCACTTTAATATAGCAAAATAAAAATAAGTTCACATGCCATGCTGTGACTGAGAGACATGTCACTACATACCTCTGAGGCTTCCTATGACTTCGAATTGGAAACAGCAATAGTGTTCATCTGCTCCAAGAGCCCTATTCAGAAAAGTGCTTGGCTGCAGTGTGGACCATGGTGAGACCTTTCCATAGCAGGCTGTCTTCTTACTAATCACAAAGTCTTTCTTAAGGCATTGCTGCCTTAGGAAAGGTTTAGGTTATGGTCAAATTTGTGTTAGCAGTATTGATTTTAGTAGAAGTAGCTCAGGTTTGTATCAATGTTACTGATGAGAAGTTGTTTATTTCAGTAGGAATAAAGACTGACATTAAACAGCTGAATTTCAAATGCTGGACTTTCTGTTACTTAGTGTACTTAAACATGGGCTTAATTTGCTGGACTTCTCTATCTTTTCCTCCAAATTAACGTTTTCTTTAAGTTTAATGTTTGGAGTTCTACTATCTTCATTTGTTAGTAGCTGGAGAGATGCTCAGCTGTAGCTAGTGTGTAGTGGTGGTACATGTTAATTCTGTGAGTTAATTCAGTGGGGAGATGGGATGGAGATGTTAGTATCGAGAGCCCTTATGAGATGTTAAAGGAGGGAATTGTTTTGAGAGAGACTTTTATTGCTATAAAAGTCATTGGAGGATGCCTGTCCAGCTTCAGAAAACACGAATACCTTTGAAAGCGAAAGCAAATAGGTGCTGCAAGCAGGGAGAAAACAGTCGAGGTTAAAAAGTCAGAGTGACCACAAACCCCTTTTCCTGTCAGTTGGATATGGGAGGGTTTCTACCCAACCGTGCATGTTAAGACACAGTGCTGCGTTCATCCCTGCTGCTAAAACCCCGTGCCACGTGAGCTCTCACTCGGGCCGCACAGTGGGAAGGACTGCTGCACTCAACTGGCGTCCCTCAGGGGATGAATGTGAAGGAAGGAAGCGGATCACCGTGTATGAAGTCTGAGAAGTGACAGCGTTTTGCACTGGAGGCAGCTGCACGGGGTTACCTGAGGACAGTGTCTGGCTCTACTAGCTGATTGCTTAGAGCACTTAAAAAAACCCAGTTAATGGGGGCACCTCCTAAGCAAACCAGATATCCCTTTTACTGTGCAGTCCCTGTTGGAAAGAGTATAATTTTATATTAACTACAGTGGATAAGTAAGAATTTGTTACGTTCTGACTTTATCCAGTAAATTCCCATTTAACCCAGTTGTCCCTATTAAGTGTGTCAGCTTTCCTTTCAAAAGCTCTGCTGTGCAAAGACAAATTAGTACATTAATGTGAAAGTACATAATTTAAGATAACAAAAACGAGGAAGCCCTTATCAATTTTTTCAGAAAGACTTATTTATTACAGAATATTACAACAAACTCTTCTTGCTTATGGTTGTTTATAAAAATTAAGGGTTTTTTTTTTGTTGTTGTTCCTACTGTTTATTTTTCCCTTCTAAGCCTTAACCACAGAATTACACTTGTCACTTTCATTTTCTGTAATGTACTTTAATTTTGTTTAAAGTTGACTTAAAGTTTCATTTGGAGATTCTCATCTAAATATTGAAAATGTGACCTGAAAATACCCACTTAGACTGATCTACTCCTCTCTGCCCTCTTAAATTGCATGTAACATAAACCAGACAATAGTCAGATCTAATTCCTGCCTAAGGGAAAACAGTTTATCTTAGGTGCAGTTAGTACATAAGTGTTTAACCACAGTTCAGTCTATTTCTAAAGACTTTCCCTCAAAAATGGCCATTGGAGAGCAGATGCATCACTGTCTTCTTGAAACCCATGGTAATTCTGTTATTTACATCAAAGAATAGATGGCATGCCTTACCTGGGCACCTTTTTAGAAGGCACTTGTATAGCCAGGTGCATTAGCCATCAGGTGTATGGTTTGTGCTCTGGTTTTAGAGCCTTCTAATAATAATTTATAAGGTGAATTAACAATCAATTTGAGCATATGGTACTATGAGATAGATGTGTACAAAAATCCTAAAGATACTTGTCTGCTTTTTAGCAGCTGATATATAGGATATATATAATACATTTTATTAGGGATGTTTGGTGCTCCGGCTTATTTTAAAATGTATATTTGTAGGTGAGGACTTGTTATTATATTTTATCACCCTGTGGTTTAAATTTGTGGAGATTCCATGGTTTTCTTCAATATCACTGCCTCACCTGAAATGCACACAGTCCTCCTAAATGCAGTGTAGGTGTCCCTGATGTGATGCTGATTTTCAGGTTTTGGCCCACAAGTTGTTTTGACTCCTTTGCAAAGTAGCCAGACCCAAACTCGTTTTGACAGATGATGCATTTTTACCCTAAAATAGATTAAAATGGATTCTTTATCATACCACTGAATCCCAGGTGGGTCATGTTTTTCTTTTCTATACTACTCCCTATAATGGTGTTCCTGTTTTGTATTTCAGAGCCGAGATTTTCATTTAGCAATTAATGTGGGTGATTCAAGTCACTCCTTCTGTATTTTATTAATTTTTGCCAAATATAGTATTTCTCTGCCTACTGTTGATTGAGCAGAATGGAACTTGCCTACACAAAATTTCTTAGGAAATACAATTTGCACATCCAGATTTCCAACTACACCCACTCTCCCCATTATTGCAAGGTGTTAATCTAGTTGTATGATGCTGCCTGCGCAGATGCATACATACATATATACCCTCTTTAAAAATAGGTTATGTGCCTAAATCCTGACAAGAGAGCTCGTATACTAAGTTTTTCTAGGTCTGTGTGCTCACTGAGTATTTAGCCCTCGTGGTTACTGCAACAGAGTTTTTGTGAAGGCTTTTCCGTGTTTTTAGAAGGTGCTTTCAGTAAGTAGTTTAATCCTGAGTAACAACTGAGTTCTTTTGCAGCAAAAGCAGCTACTAATTTTAAAAGCAGTTTTAAATTTATGCATATCCATTTTAACCGTACTTTTGATTTGAGCAAAATCTACCCTGGAGAAAATGGGTTTAATCAGGTTAAAATGGAGGGAGGCAAGATAGGGGGGGGAAAAAATGTTTGCTGTGGCGTGACTGCAGCAGTGCTAATGAGCTCTGCTCTAATACACGGAGGAACATATGGCCCCCATCTGAATACAAACTGGACACAAAGCAGTAATTCAGCTGAGATGTCCTGAATATTGTAAACTGGGTGAATGTGGTTGAAGGTGTTTATAAACGGTGGCTGAATCCCACACACTGACTCACTGCCTTCTAACGTCCGGGGCTCAAGGTGCTGTTTGTAAGAGTATAGAAAATGACCAGTAGAGGGAATTCTTAATTAATGCTAACAAAATAGCAAACTGAAGTGTTATGTTACAAAGAAAAGACTTCTTGTGCTCATGACGCAGCAAGGGACGGATTATGGAGAGGGCAAGTTAGGAGAAGCAAAATCACAGGGCAAGCAAATTGAGTATTTACTGGCAAATAATTGCTCTCTTAAGCTGTGGCTCTCTTCCTAAATTCTTGCCATTCCTGAGCAGTAGAACCATTTTCAAATGCATCGTTACAGAGTAGATGTTAAATAAAACTCTCAAGGGCTGATGGGACAGCTTGAGCAGGTAAGAATGTGTGTGTATTGCTGCATATATTCCTTCTGAAGCTTTAGGTTATCCATCGTTTACAGGACTGCTACTTTTTGTCTGTTTCTGAGAGAACTGATGTTTTGGTTTCACAGCTATATTTCGTCTAAAATATACTTCTAGTTGGGCAAGTCAAGGTAGTCTTCTAGGCTGTAGTGTATGCTTTTCTATCAGCACTGATTTATCGCTATATAAGAGAACAAAACAAGGTTGTGGGAGAAAGTATACGGCCCAGTCTTCAATGGGTTCTGGCTTTTATAGAGGAGCCTCTGATTAAAAAGCTACACATCAGCTTAATGTAGTGCAGGAACGTGTTACCCTTATGTGCTTGCATTGCTAGGCAGTCTGATTTCACTGGAGTAGTACCTGTGAGATGCTGCAGGAAAGGAACTTGTCCTAAGCAACTCTTAGGGACTGCTTGCATCCCTAGGGCTCCCCTAGGTATGGCATTTGCCCCAGGGAAATGAGGTATCTGGGAACCCACTTTGTTGCTCCGTTTATATCCAAAATCACCCATCAGGGACCAGATATGGACAGAAAGCCGTTAAGGAGGGAGACTGCTTTGGATCCCTGTGAGCTGTTTCAAAGTCACAGATAATTCTATTTTAATTTGTTACATGTGTAAGCTTCTTTATCTAATAGTACAGAAGGGTGTTAGGGTGTGGAGATATATAGGTGGAAAAGTCTGTTAGAATGTGGAGGTGTATAGGTGGTTAAGAATACTCTGCCGTAAAAGATGACTCCTATTGATACCTTAACCATCAAATAACAAACCAGTTAACATTAACATTTTTTTATCAAACCTACAGAATGTTGTTCTTCATTTGTACCCCCCATTTCATCATGTGCATTGAAAGAAATGGCTGAAGCAACCTCACTTCTCACAGGTCAATGAAAATAACACATACCCCTGAAGAGCAGAAATGTTCATTTGATTTTAAAGGGATTTTATTCTGGTTGTGCAGACCCTGGTCAGATGTGATATCTAAGCTGAACACTTGATTTATGGGCATGTGTACATGGCAAACACCCTCTAGAAAGCCACAGAGTAAGCGTCACAGATCCCAATATGAGGTCCTACAGGTTAGTAATGATGATTTAACCTTTCCCATGAAGTAGTTTCTCCTTAATAGGTAACAAATAGTAGTTGCTTTATGTCTTTAAACTTGGCCAGTTTTCAGTCATTATACTTCATTGTACCATAATTGTGGATACTCTCTTTATTCAGCACTATGCTAATTATGTCTATTAGAATATATTTATCATTATTATAATGGGTTTTATTATTGTTATTATTATTATGGCAATAATCAGTCTTTTTTTTAAACTCATCAAATCTTGGCCTATCTGATGTCCTGGGTACAGAGTACTGCAAGTTAATTACAGAGTATGTGGATGAGAAATAATAATATTTTTGTTGGTTTTAATGTTCAGCCTTTTAGTTTTAATGACTGTCCCCTCTTTTCTTGGGAGGTCGGTCTTACTTTATTTCCTCTGTGCAGTTACATTTATATCACTTCCACTCTGTTCAGTCTTTTTCATTTCCTCTGTCAGTTTGAAGCTTTCTAAACTTTTCACATATGGAAAGCTCTTGAGGTCTTTAGTGAGTCTTTTTACTCTCTGAATGCTTTTTGTTTCTTCTCAGTCCTGTTTCAGACAAGGTGATCAGGGTTGACTGCAAAATCCAAACTGATGGCATAACAGCAACTTGTGTCACTGAATTATAGTATTATCAAAAGAGTTTCTTTTGCCCCCTCATGTGTGTGAGGCACTGAGCAACCCCACCAGATCCCTTGGTTTCCTTTTCCTGAGTTTGGTTCTATGAACTTACCATCCTTTGAGAGATAGAACCAGTGCTCATTATCTCTTTATTTCTGGTAATGGGAAAGGCTAACTCAAGAATCCTATGGAAAGGGTTTTTGAAAGTCAAAAGAGAGATTTGTGATGCAGGATCCTTGTACCTTGTGTGCAGCAAACTGGAAGCATTCCATAAGATGGGGATGGCTGACATGGAAGGGAAGTACAGCTTGTTCTGTGTCTTCTAGACCATCTGCAAGTGACTTGCAAGAGATGAGAGGATGCCAAACAAAAGTACAATTGTGATATAATGGAAGTATGAATTAGTCATTGGTCTACTCTTAACTGGAAAAAAACAGGCAAGGCTCGGGACTGTTCCTCAAGTGCCAGTATGATACTTCATTCTTGTGAAAGATGCATGTTGCAGGCACTCATTCAAGACCAGAAGTCACATTAAAATGTCTAGGAAAAGAATTTTTCACTTTAGATTGTAAAATTTTATCTTTTTATTTCTGCAGATATATAGAGTCATGTTATAGAAATATGTAATACGAAGTCCCCAGGTCTAAGTAGAGCATATTGAGCTGACTTTTGCTGGAAGCATGTGAGTTTTATCTCCATTCCTTTCCTCTTGCTTCACTTCCCTTCCCCATTCTTTTACTTCTTCTTTCCCCTCCCTGCTTTCCACCAGGAATTTTCTTCCTTTCATCCTTACTAAAAATTATGCCTGGCCAGGTGTATTTTCCTAGTGTAAAGGACCACTTTCAGCATTAAGATGATAAAATGTAACTTTATGCCTTCTTGGTTGCCCAAGAGGTAACAAATAGATCTTGAAAAGCAGATGGTTGACTAGAGAGCCCTGAGGTATCATGGAGCCAGCAGGTGCAGCTCCCTGTTCAGATTCTGCAATGCAAATAAATCCCATTTCCTGGACAAACCAGAAAGAAAAGGGAGAAACAGTGAAAGGATGAACTTTAGGAGTCCAAATACATGTATTTTGAAATTGTATTTCTGGTAGGTGATGCGCAGACAGTGTCTTTATGCTGAAATTATAGCCCTCTATCACTAAGAACAAGTCAAGCTTCATGGCTGAGGCAGGGTGCTGGAAGATAAAGACCTGAAATGAATTCTGTTTATGGCCATTGACTAGCTGAGTCATTTGCAAAACTCTTTTTATATCTGTTTCCCACAGAAAAACAGGACAGCAGCAAAGGAATAACTAGTGTAGCCTTCTGCAGATCATTGTGCATTGTCAACCCTGTATAGAAAAAGCAGAGGAAGGAATTAACTGCTGAAATGCTAGATACTGATGCAGCTCAAAACATGTTTCTGAAAAGAGTAATACCTCCAGCAAAACAACAATGCAGATCATTAGCAAAGAAAGAAAAATCATACCATTACCATTACCTCTTTCTAGTCACGTCTGTCCTGTCTTACAGGTGTAATACGGCATAGTGAAAATCTAGCCAGCCTTCCGGTGGTTAAGGAGCTATGTCTGCACTTCTTCAGTTCTTCATGTTTTGATAGAGCTTGGCTTCTGTGAGCTATTGATAACTTCAAATGCAATTTATTCAGGGTTTTGGTCACACTATCATAAATCCCAATTCAGAATGAAAATGGTTGGAGAATATAAATGCTTCATTATTAATAGAGTCATTAGGCCCTAATTTTGTGATCTTAAGCTTGAGCCATCCAACTGAAATCCCTTGCATGTGCTTACTGAATCAGGGCTGAGAGCTTCATTGTCATAGGTGCTCTTAAGTGTATTTGGTCTTGGGGTATCAGAGGATCATGACATGGTGCAACCTTTCTCTAAGAGACTGGAAGAGTTATCCTTATGGAAGCAAGTAATTTATACATGGCAACAAAACAACTTGCGTTGCTGGAGGTAGAAAAAGCAGAGACCCTAACTTCTGGCCTTCCAATGTGAGTACTGGAGAATAGGGTCTTCAATTTTAGGGGAAAATAATCATAAAGGAAACCAAAAGGGTAACTAATGAGAAGTTAGTAGCGAGAAATTAGGAAAGGGCAAATAACTTACTGCCTAAGGATTCAATATTAGAGTCTTGACATTCTAGATCGCAGGGGAAGTGTTTCAGTGTGTTTAGTCCTTTAGAAAATAAATCCATAATAATCTCATTTTAAAATCAATGAGTACAGGAATAAGAGGTTATTATAAATCAATAATATTTTGTAAGTTTTTCTGGGAGTCATGGAATTTGGTCCATCATACTCTCCATTTTTCCGTAAAAACATTTTTTCCATTAGTCATCAGGTTGGAAGACAGTTTGTGAAAGCTGGAAAACAAGTCATCAGAGCTGCAAAACATTTTGAAAAGTTAAAATGAAAAAATTGGGAAATGGATGGAAAATTGTCTGAGCAGTTGGGAGAAAAAAGTAATGGGGAGGTTTTCTTCTGGTTTTGTTCAAATGATGGGGTCTTGATGGAGAGTTAAGCAGGGAGAGCAGCCAGCTGTTGAGTGGATGATACTCTTGGAGGAAAGACTCCTGTCCTATTCGTGTTTTCAGACAAACCACTTTAGTGGTCCTGGTCCTTTGGTTGCACAGAATTACCAAGTGAGCTGAAGGAGATCTCCCTATACCTGTGAGTAGTAATGAGGCTTTGGTGTTTCTTTGCACGTTACTACTAAAATGTGACCTCTCTCACTAGAAGGCTCACGTTCTAATTATAAAGGTGTTATTTCTTTTCTACATAGCCAAAGAATCACTCGGGTTACTGTACAATCCCTTCATTGTGAAGTGGTAGAAAATTCAAACCAACAGTAGTTCGAGAGCTTCTTCAACCTTGGAAGTGAGAGGTGGTCAGTGATGGAGGTTTCAGTGTGCCAGGGCACACGTTTTGAAAGGCAGCAAAACAATTTGATACGCTTCAGATTGTACTCAGAATATTGTATAAATGAGGCAGGAAATGCAGAGCAATGCCACAAACACATTCACATAGGGATATGTCAGAGACAGAATGAGAGCTGCCATCCAGAACTGTGATGATATCTGAAATGTAAATAGATGTAAGGCAGTGATGGTATCCTTTTATAAAGACATGTATTCTTTCCATGATGATTTTTCACCTCACACAAGTTCACACACTCATCTGTGGCACAGAATTGGTGACCTAAGGAAATTCCAGGAAGAGTGGAAATCAGACAAAATAGATATTTCTGCATTTGTTTTCTATCTGTTTCTATTATTTCTGTCAAGTTTCTAAATCTATTTTCCTCTTGTTTCTAAAGGGCAAATTACCCAGCCCTCTTAGAAGTGAAGGATGTGATGGTGTGAATCAGTCCTCAGAAAACGATACTCAAAATGAGATGGATGAAAAGTACTTGAGCACAGAAGCTCTAAGTGCTGTGAGGAGGTGATACTGTTCGGCAGGTTTACCTGGGATTTATGTGCTAGCAGGAGGACAGGTTGGGGGGGTAGGAAGGCTCTTTATGATCAAGCAGTGTAGCTCAAAGCACCGTTGGTTTTATGTGTGTGAATGATAGACAGTGGTGAAATGGAGTACAGCAGAATCCTAAACCAAGCGGTTGTGATTGGGCAAATTATAGGGGGATTTATGTTCACTGCAGCTATACCTTGGATGATTTTGCTATGCTTTTTCTCACCCTTTTTCCAGTTTATTTTGTATTATGTATCAAGCCTATAATTGTGTTCTCTGTTGTTTCTCTCCTGACATGTTTAATCCCACAACACAGTCTAGTCTTGATGTTTTCCTTCTCCTTCAAAGAGTCCCAAGAGAGAGAAGCAAGGAAGGTAGATGTATTTGACTTTGGAAAATGAGTTGATGCCAGTTGCAAAGGAAATAAAATATATCACAGGGGTCTACTGGGGGCGGGGAGTGAAATTATTGCTTGTTTGTGACAAAAGATTGCCTTGAAAACTGCTTCAGCTTGATCAAGTCTGAAACCCATGTCTCACTGTTTCCATTACAAAGGCTTTTATGTTCCTGTGTCTTTTGGTAAAGGACTTCATCTATTTTGAAATAAATCCAAGGCTCCCCAAATGTACTGTTTGCTTTCAGGCCCAGCACATGAGAGCTGTGCCTCAGGGTCACATTGCAGAGGGGTTCAGAGAACGTACATTATTTCAGTGTGAGCCAAAGAGTCCTGCATGTAACCAGCTCCATGGCAGCAGATGAGCCACAGTGTTAGAAACAGTGTCCATTACTTCTGCAACGGCTTTGAATATGGGGACATTTGGGCAGCGTGGTTGTATTGTAATACACGACCATGTAATACTCCTCCCCAGCCCTGGGCGATGGGTGCAGTGGGCTTAGTGCACCAGAAGACAAGCTCTGTGCCTGGCACAAGGGGACCACAGGGTGGGGGAGAAGCTAAAGCACTCCCATGTGCATGCAGTGCTGTGCTGCAGTGGGTGACCACAAGGCTGGAGTCATCAGGTAATCTCAGCCTGACCCAGTGAAACACAATAGACCTTTATTTCACATGGGGGCTTCTCTGCTTTGCATATGGGAGGCAGGTCTTTAGGGCCTCTGTGATGCATAAAGACAGGATAGTATTCATGTGATGCTTCCTTCCTTTCAGGTCTCTAACTTGGTGCTAATCAATCCTTCAGATGATCTCAGTCTGGATATGTTCATTGGAGTTGATCATTACAGAGCCTTAGTACATTAATTTGAGTTCTTAGCAAACAGTGGCTCAATATCCTCCCTGTGACTTCCTATCCTGAAGACATAGCTTTCTGTCATGCTTTTTTCTCTCATTACTCCTGAGATATCCATAATATCTTCTGAGCACCAATCCCTATTTTTCAGGCTGCAGCAGATAACTTTTTCAGTGCATATCTGTGGAGCTCATTCCTAACCTATCAGTTTGATATTAATAGCTTAACGTAGTGTTAAAATACTGCTACAGTCCTGATATGTAGAAAGAAAGAAGGAAAACAAATGTACCCTCTGGAAAGGGAGAATGCAGCCTTTCAATCAGTGACAGCCATCCCTGGTGGAATCCCTTGTGATATGTTTTGAAGTTCAAGGTCTTCTTTTTGTTTTTCTTTCTTTAGCGTGTTTCTCTATTTGCATCAGCTGCTGTGATGCTTTTACCTTAGATTTTTTTTTCTTAAAAATCTTCCAGTTTTTTATTTTTTTTGTAATTTCTGTTCTTCAAATTCAGCTTTTAAAGGAAATTCTAAAAAAATTATCCCCTGAAAAGAACAGCTCATATAAGATAGCTCAGGTGAGCTGCTGCTGGCTGGTGATTTCTTTGTGCTCTAAGTGAGCTTTGTCTTTCCCATCGTGGCCTGCAGCAGTTCTGCGTAACAGTCCCTGAATCCAGACAAATACATGGAATTATAGCATGGTTTGTCTTGGAAGGGAATTTAAAGATCATCCACTTCCAACCCCCTGCCATGGGCAGGGACAATGTAATATGGGTATATATGAGTAATGGTGACAGAGGTCTTCTCACTGTTAGGTTGCTAACACGTGAGCTTGACAAACTGATTGTAATGTCTGCATCATGAATTCTTTATCTCTGAGAGAAGAATGAAAATACATGTGTGCTTCAGAGGGGAGCTGAGATACTTCATCCATTTGGCGATGATTTTTCTCCTTTAGGAGACAGATGCTTTACCTTTTCCATGAAAAGTTGTAAATGTTTCAGAAACAATTAATGAAGCTTCCTGCCATCCTCTTGGGTGAGGAAATGTGATTGCTGTGGGAAAACTGAGGCAAAAATCTGTCATGTGAATATTTTATTTTAATAGTTAATGAACAGGGAAAAAAGAAGTTATTACTGTAAAACACATGAGCAAGATTGTGGAACACTTTGGCAGAGAAAGGTACTGAGATAAATTCTGCCTTGATTGACATCTCTTGAAGGTCAAAGTGTCTACACAGTGTATAAGGCAGCATTAAATTTGGTTCATGGTGTAAATATAATCAGAAGACTTAACCTCTCAGTGTTTCAAAATGCACATACTGCATAAGGCGGGTTTGTGGATTAGAAGTAAAAGCTTTGGAAAGCATCTACACCAAGTGATAAACTTCCTTTGGTCTCATGTCAGCAGCAGTACTATTACTTTTTACATGAATACCTCAAATTTTTGGTAAACAGCACCTAATCCCCAGACAGATTGTCTCTTCAGTTGATAGCAGAACTTGGTCAAAATGCACCACACCATCTTGGGGCATTGGTGTTGTATACAATTAGTATTTCCTATCTAAGTATTTTCACATTAAGACACAGAGAAATGAAACAGGCAACGCAGCAGTTGAGGAAGAAGAAAACAGATGCTCTGACCTTTCCCTCGCTGTTTAGATCAGGAGATGCATCATCCTTGGAAACACACACGTGTCCTTACAGTTGAAGCTGACTTTTGTACTTGCAAGATTGTGTTACATCAGATGATGAGGGACTATTCATTAGGGAATGTAGTGATAGGACAACGGATAATGGTTAAAACTTAAACAGGGGAGGTTTAGATTGGATATAAGAAAGAAATTCTTTACTGTTAGGGTGGTGAGGCACTGGAATGGGTTGCCCAGGGAGATTGTGAATGCTCCATCCCTGGCAGTGTTCAGGACCAGGCTGGATGAAGCCTTGGGTGATACGGTTTAGTGTGAGGTGTCCCTGCCCATGGCAGGGGGGTTGGAACTGGATGATCTTAAGGTCCTTTCCAACCCTAACTGTTCTATGATCCAGTCATTTTGACTCTCTCATCCTGAGACCCAGGTAGTCAAACCAGTAAGCCTAGGTAGTCTCACTTTTCCACTAAGGCAAGCCTCCCTTTATGTCTCTAGTAGATTCCAGACTGAACGCATACCAAGCAACATTTTGAACTGCATTCACATCATGTTACTGGCAGATTATAATTATGCAGGTATGTATGTACCAGTATGCATTGAATAGGTAACTGTAATATCTGTGGCAATCACTCTTCCCTTTTAGACTTCTATACCTTTACAGCAGTTTGGTATGTAACTTCATCTGCTAGTCAGGAATGTTATAAGAAAAAGAAACTTCAGCTGATAGAAAATGAAAAACTTATGGTGAGAAAAGACAGAGCCCCCCCATAAACATCAGATACATACTGAGACTAAGTGATTATTTTAGGTTTCTGGGATTCTTTTTTTAGGGTAAGCTTCTGAAAAGCCAACAGTGACTTCACTTTATGTCCACTGGAGACATTGTGCAGTTTACCAGACACTTTAGATGAAGTAAAACAGGAGTTTTACTTCATACTAGGTTTGTATGGAAAAAAACCCTCAAACACCCAAACAAACCAATCAAACAAAACCCCAAAACCACTTGTGCTTTTTTGTTCCTGAATCATATAAGCAAAGACAATGAACAGAAATGGGCATTATTTCCTATCCAGGGAGAGCTGGTGCTTTCCAGCACCACACTAGCCTTATTTCAGAACTGCTTAGATTTTTATTGCCTTGCCACCAGTTCATCTGTTCATCCAGAGGGTTTTCTTCTTACCACCTTAAATCCATAAAGTTGCTGAGTATTCTAGACAAGAATACTCTGCTCTTTCTGCTTGTTCATGCCGTACCTAACTGTAGCACAAGTAGAAATAAAAAGCTAATTCCTGGAGGTGGTTCTGGGAGAGGTAAGTAGGTGAGGAATGCTCCTCAACTCCTGTGTTGTCTAGATGCTATATGTGCCTGATCCCTGATTATGCAATGAGGTTAGTTATGATACCTAAGAATTATCCTAGTTTTATTGTATTTCTGTTGTTCGAAATATTCGAAATGGACATAATTTCCTCTGGCACTCAAAATCTGAATGGTCCTTTATTTTGTAGACAAGGGGAAATTCACTTACTGGTGGTGTTCATGACAAAAACATGTGGACTGTCTGTTTCCATTATGGCCATACTGTAGTCTGGATTCTTTAATGATTGTATCAGAAGCAGGCTTAAAAAGTTGTGGATCTGGCTACCAACTGGTCTTTACTCATAAGAAATACACATTTGCATTCTTTGTATCCCTGAATTGTAAATTGGGAGGGACAGTCCTCGTTCTGAATGCCATGCTTATTCTCAGCATGATGTGTGTGGTGAAGAAGGCATTGAAAGAAAGCATTAAGGCTAGGATAACATCAAAGAAAATGCTGCAATTTTTATTCTCCCTTCCATGGTGGATTAATTATAAGACAATGAAACACCAGCTAACTTAAAAATAAAAGCAAATGTGTATGTGTAGACCATACAGTTTATTCTGAAGAGCAGAGTTTGTTTTCTTCCTTTCTTTCCCTTTCTTTCCCTTTCTTTCCCTTTCTTTCCCTTTCTTTCCCTTTCTTTCCCTTTCTTTCCCTTTCTTTCCCTTTCTTTCCCTTTCTTTCCCTTTCTTTCCCTTTCTTTCCCTTTCTTTCCCTTTCTTTCCCTTTCTTTCCCTTTCTTTCCCTTTCTTTCCCTTTCTTTCCCTTTCTTTCCCTTTCTTTCCCTTTCTTTCCCTTTCTTTCCCTTTCTTTCCCTTTCTTTCCCTTTCTTTCCCTTTCTTTCCCTTTCTTTCCCTTTCTTTCCCTTTCTTTCCCTTTCTTTCCCTTTCTTTCCCTTTCTTTCCCTTTCTTTCCCTTTCTTTCCCTTTCTTTCCCTTTCTTTCCCTTTCTTTCCCTTTCTTTCCCTTTCTTTCCCTTTCTTTCCCTTTCTTTCCCTTTCTTTCCCTTTCTTTCCCTTTCTTTCCCTTTCTTTCCCTTTTTCTTTCTTGTCTTCTTCCAAACCATAGCTTTAACAACATAATGCTCTAATAATGCAATCCTCTACCTTGCTTTCTTTGACATACCTTCTGAGATTTCACTGGCCACCCCATATGGCTGCATTGAGATTTTTTGTGTCCTATATCATTTGGCTGGCTTACAGAGCTATAACAGGTAACTCTGTTGGACTGAGTATCTGCTGATATCACATTGTGCTTGGCACATTATGTCAAAGGATGTTACTTTATTGCACCAATCCTCCCACCAGGCTTTGAAATAAAATGTTCAGATATGTCCCCATTCACTGCTCAGCACATGGTGGTGACTATAGGAAAATAAGAAGTAGGAGCTTTTCAGGCAGAAGGAGTCTTAGTAGATGAGCTCAGACTGTGCCCTCCTTTGAATTAGAAATTACATGGCACAATAGCCTTGTTAGCTAAAACCAAGTGTCTAATCCAAGTGTTTATTCCATAACTTTGTGCTTTATTTTATTTTACAATGACTACGCCCTTTACGACAACATCCTGTCCAGCAGGCAAACATAGCTGTGGAATACAATCCTAAACTCCACCAAACCATTCCCACAGTCCAGACAGGCTGTGTTCTGCCTGGGGACACACCAGGACTGTCCCAACACTGACTTTTATTCAGCTGGAACTATGAGATGCTTTGAGTATTCGACAAAAATAAGTCCAGAGAGTAACTAAATGAATTCTCAAGTAGCGGTCAAGGTAAAATACGTGTGCATGAAAGGAGTGTAAGAGTCAAATCCCAAGTATGTAATGTGGAAGCCAATTGTAATCAACAGCTTACTTTTCATATGTTCAATGAGGAAACATTTAATTGTTTTCCCAGCTTTATGAGGCAAGGTGTCTCATAACGCATTTTCCTATGCCTTACGAGGCAGGATGGGCTGCTGGTTGAAGCAGGCATTGTGCTACTGCATTGCTCTCTAGTCTTGGGCAAGTTAGTAATTATGTTGGGGTTTTGTTAGCCAAAGAAAGTGTCACGGGTTTCTGCTATAAGCATCTTGTGAGAATTGTTGGTGTATTAGGGGGGACCAAGCGCATTGATCTGAGTAATACATTTGTCTGAATAAACCTATGTTTTCAACTTTGATTTCAGTGCATGAGCATGGGAACAGAGGAGAGACATCCAGCTGTACAAATCTACTAAATATGTCTTCTGTTATTTGTGACAAAGTAAGGGGGTTTTTTTGGATCCTACTGACTAGAACAAGACACATAGTCATTGCTGAGGATATCAGCTCTAGGAAAGAAACACTGTCTCAGCTTTATACCACATATCCCATTCTTTTGTCAGCTTACATTATAAATAAATAACAAAGCAATTTGACACATGCCCATTGATTAAAAATAAAAGTTGTCAGAGTGAGAGGAGAAAGACAAAAATATGAATTATTAATAACAATATTAAGCAATGCAAAAAAGATGCTTAACATGCAGGAAAGTCCCTGAAAAGTCACTTCGTGAAGGGGAAAGAAAGGACAGCCATGAAGGCCTTCCCTCTGCTACCACTTTGTGGCCTTTTCTTTGCTACTTGGGCTTTGGAGGTCAGGGTGGCCATGTGAAAGAGAAGGATGATTCTGTAGATTTATGTAATCTCATTTACCTAATCTCTGGGTTTTCTTACATGCACTACCTACAAACATGGGGATGCCATAAAGGAGTCAATTTAAAGGAATCACATTGCATTGGGATTGGGATTGGCCTTTCTTATGTTTTTGAGCAATCTTTCTGGCAGCGGGGTTTGAACAACTGATTGACAATGCCAGCCCATCCATTGGAGAAGCTAAGCTAATTTATATGCTTTTCTATACATACCACATATACCTGTGATTCAGCGTGCAGATATTAACACATGCAAAAATGATAGTAGTAGTTTGTGTTCTGTATACTTTGTGATGCTTCAAGTTGATAAAATATAAATGGTACCCTAGTAGCTGGCACATTTATGCATTTCTTTTCTCACCTTCTGTCACTTATTTTGGTTGCAACTATTTAAATGCTTTCATTTATCAGACCAGTTTGAATGGCTGTTGGGTATATTGACCATCCTGGCAATACTTAATTTTCCATCTGTGAAGATCGGATTTCATTTTTCACTGAAGAGGAAAGGAGAAATATGAATACTTGCAAAGAGCAAGAGGTACAACTGCACAACTTCCTCAAAAGCTATAGGAACCTCCTTGGTGACAGTCTTGTTTGATGAAGAGTGCTCTTGCTCTAAAGGCAGTACAGTGTGTGCTGTCTCAACAGAAGAGATAACTGGGAAGTTTCCCTTATAGGGTAGCACCAGAGGTCTGATTAAAGTGATGATGTCTCTAGTGGAGCATCTCATATTCTTCATGGCCAGTCTGAACACCGTATTACTTGTAGCTGGAGAGATGACATCATCTAAAAAAAGACTGCATGGGCACTGAGGCTCCTACCCTGTGCTTATGATGTTAATGTTGTGAATTAACAAACTGTTAATGAATTCACAACATGATCTCCCAATTACTGTGCTTTAGTTCTGGAAAGCTCTTTCTTTTATGCGTCTTTGGTTCAAGTAAGGGCTAAGCGCTCATAGCTTTTATGGATTTCATTAGGTGCCAGAAATGCTCAGAGCTTCTGAAAGCTGGAGTCAAAGGATCTTCTTGCTGGCATTTAGTTGCATGTGGTGCAGGTAACTTCATCCTCATTTGGACTCCCTTTGCAGTTAGCTGGAGACTTAAGAGGTGTGATTCAGCCTGTCACAAGGAAAAGCATCTGAAATAGACCATCATATAAGGGCTTACCTCTGTTCATAGACTATAAAGGAAATCTGGATGAAGACTGTAAGCGGTTTAAATTTACCTGAGATTGCTCTATGCATGGGTTATCAAGGTGAATAACTGAAATTAGGGAGTTGTCTTTAAAATATTAGTCTTTGCTTTTCTTTTTCTGTTTGTAAAGTGCGAGCAATATGAAGCTTTGCAAGTTATGAGAAGATAGACTCCTCTTATTTGGTATATAATTATAATGATGAGACTTCTTATTAGCTGCTAAATGGTTTGCATTTACATTTTATGAGGTCTTTTTAGTTTCATATATACATATGAGTAAGGATTAGCAAGGAGTGGCTATGCCTGTTAGTCTCAGCATAGGTACCTTAAACTATTGTTAAATTTAGCTATATATGAAATTATTGGTCTCTCTTAAATATTAATTGATGTAGTCTGACTCCCCTTAGTACTTCTAATCTGCTGCATCTGATCCTCGGGGCTTTGATGAACATTAATTTGTGCATTAAAAGACTGAATTTGAAGTAGTTTCATTGGTTTGAAATACTTATACAAGCCAATAGTTGCTTGGCAGAGCCCAAGCACAGACCAAACTGAACAAAATGGAATGGCTTCTGGGGCAGAACTGAGATGACAGAAAGCAGCTGCCCCTTTCTCACATGTACCCAGAACTATAAGCTAAAGTCAGATAAAGACATGTAAAGAGATCTTAGCATATTATGCCACTTTCTGTTGGCATTTGAAGGTAATTATACCTTAAATTGTTTCTGTCTATTGGCACCATATGTAGCTTTATTCTAAAGTCTTGTACAGAGGTATGCAAGGAAATCTTTAGACACTGAAATAAACTTGTCCTTCTGAAGGCGACTCTCAGGAAAGTGAGTAGGCTTTAAAAGTCAGCAAAGAGGGTTAAAAAAGCCTTTGATAAGGATTTTTTAAAATCTGGGAGAAAGCACTTTAATAATACCATTATAGTACTTTTCATCAGTCTTACTGCACCCATGTGCAGTATTTCAGCTCTGTAAACTGAAGCTTATTTATGTTAAATGATTTGCCTAATATCTTATCATGGGTAAGTGGCAGGCCAGAAATGGAACCCAGGAGTCCTCATTTGATTTCTTGTTGAATTCAGAGACAGTATACTGCCTCTGGAAGCAAAACACTCAAGAATTCAACAGTAGCACTCTGCACGAGGAGTCTCCCATTTCAATAAACGTGTGGTTATAATATGTCTGTGCTCCACTGACCGAGGTCCCTTAGGTTGCTTTCAATCCAAGCCCATGTCTCCTTTGTGGGTGCACATTGCACTACCAAATCTTTCAGCGCTCTAAGCCAGAAGTCTTGTTCTTAATGGACATGTTGGGGAAAATAGAACCATCGAAAAATGCCACCACTGCCAGTGAAAAAAGTAAAGATGGGTGAAATAAAAACAAATTATAGAGTCATAAGAATATAGGCTGCAGTTTGAATGCTTCTACCAGTGCTGGGCTTCCTTTCTTAGAGTAGTGAAGTCAGAAGATGATAGTATTTATCGTAAGAGCCCTAATAGTGCATACCATCTCTGTGAAATCTTGAATAAATACGGATAAATCTCTATGTTTTTCAAATTCATATTTTGAAATCTGACAACACACTGGGTGAGCTTTATGGGGAAGTATTGCTGGCTTTTGAGAGAAGCCTCTTCACATCAGCTTGTCTTCTCAGTAGCTTTCGCAGTGTGTGAAGAAAGAAGATGAGAACAAGAGCAAGTAATACTGTCCTGCGGCATCTGGACAAACAGTTGGAAGCAGTGGGTTTCTTGGCTGGTATAAGAGACTAGAGAGACTAGCATAGGTTCTGGAGAACCCAATCTCATAATCTTGAAAGGGAAATTCAAGGGCTGGGAGAAATGCAGTCCAACACAATTTGTTCAGTGAGAACTTTGTGAATTCCTGTCAGGATTGAGCTCGGTGTCTTCACAAAATGTGAAAGTGATGTTCTTTCCCAGAATTCCAGACTTTTCCCTCAGTCCGAGGAAATTTTTGCATATGTTACAGCCAGTTTATTTTACAGAGATAGAGTATGGATTTCCTCAGCTAAGGCATGGAGAGCATACAGTGCAGTTTTGTGTGCAGAGTTTTTCATTAATGTTACTTTGTGTTTGGCCAAAACCAGAAGGAGTTTGATTTTCTTACATGAGTGATGAGGATAAGAAGGTCTGAAAGCAATGAGTAGATGGAAAGGTACACATGCACTGTCTGCTCATTGGGGGCTCAAACACAGGTGTTTGTTACCATGTGAGATTCTATAGGATACACCTCCTGACTTTCAGCTGATTTTCCTAAAAGACAGGTATCTCAGAAGTGGTTACATCTGCTAGCCATGGCTTAAACCCTAGGGCTTCTCTGATGCCACTTAAAAGCTATGTTTAGGCAAATGCCTTGACCCCCAAAACCACAAACTCTACATACTTGTAACCACCTCTAACATATGATTTATGATTCGTTGATAATAGTCTTACCATATAGTACATTAGGAGAAATCCTTTTACAGCAGTTATTGGAGGAAATTTCTGACTGTTAACATGGTGTATCCTAGAAAGAAGAGAGGCCAGATCTAGATACGTTGATTTCATTAATGCTGATTTGATTACATTAGTGATCCTCTGGCAATTTAGGTGACCCCATAACCCAAGGTATTTACCTGTAAGTGTTCATTCTGATTGTACCGCATAGTGGGGGTGTGATGGGCAGTTAAGAGTAATTATTATGCAGTTTAACTGTTCATATACCTGGCACAGTATGAAAACCCCTCAGCACATTTGCTGAGTGCTGTGATTATGACTACAGTTCCCAGATTGCCATGTATTCATGCCTACTTATCGTAGACATATTTACTATTACTTACAATACATATCAGGCAAAAGTGAAAAAACAAAAGTTAAGTCCATGTCACTGAAATCCGTGCAGGATAAGAGAAGGAGATATTAAATATCTACTCTTTGTTAAATTGTGGAGCACAAAGGAAGAATCTTTATTACCTGAAGTTACTCAAGGTGCATACAGGATGTTTTAAACAGCTGTATTATGATTGTAGATGCTGTATAGCATGTGTTGGTCTTGTCCTGTTCTGCAGATACCATTAACTTCTTTTAAGTATGGTATTACCTCTTTTAAGCTGCTAACATAAGGTTATATATCATGTCAGGTATCAGCTAATTGGACATGATCAGTCTTGTCTGCCGAGTCCTTTTTTGAAGACGTAATCCTTATTAGAAGCAACACTGTGAAGACTGAACCCTTTTCTTCCATTTCATGCACTGATGTTCTGCAGTTATTTTCTAGCATTAAAATAAGAAAAATGGCCTTTACAAAGTTTCAGCCCTTATTCCAGCAAAGCTGCTATTGACTTCAGTATTTCACCCAAGTAGAAACCAAATCAAAAGTTAGCAAAGTATTTAGGGTTTTGTGCTCCATTTAGAGGAACTTGAAAGGATGGATTTCTTTGGTGGTGAAATCTGAGGAGCTTTTGAATATTGCCAGCTGTGTTTAAACCTTTGCCAGAAAGAAGTCTACAGATGCTTTGAGCAAAAACCTATATTTTGTTGATGATCATGAAACTTCACCTAGAACTTACGTTAGAGAATAGAAATTAGCAAGATCGATTTGTTTTATTCTCTAATTTGTTAATTTTCAGCATTGGACAGCCTCTTTTGTTGCCTGCAAGCATAGCAAAGGAGAGAGGGACAGTAAACCTGCCTAATGATCATGCAGTGGAACAATATACTGTTACCCTGAAAAACTTGGTGTTAATTTAGGGAATTGTAAGTTGTGCTTTCTCATTTTGTATTTCTGATATTTCTGGTTTTCCCTTGCTCTGCCTTAGTAAAGGCAAAGTTTGTGATCTCTGCATACTCTGACAAATTGATTTTGATTGTTCTCAGTGCTTGATGAATTTGAAGAAGCCGCTGTCACTCAGTGTTATTATTTGATGATTTGTCTTCTGGTTAAGACTTGGAATAGGAGATAAGAGTGAGGCTCATGTCTGCACCTATCGCCCAGGGTCATTGGGTGGACTCCAGCCAACTATTTCCACTGTAGAGGTGGTGCTAGCATTGATTAATTCATGATCACAAAGTGCTTTGGGCTTCTGGGATAAAAAAGCAGAATAGAAGTGCGAAGTATTATTAATGGAACGAATGCTTGACATACTAAGTATACGATGTTAAATATCATTTGAGGATGGGTGCATTACGAGTGTGAATGACTCAACTGAAAGTAATTATGGTTATGTCTTTAATTGAGAAAAACAGATTCTTAATCAGTGCATCACAGTTTCAGCCCTCGTGATAACTTCCTGATTAGGTTTATGGATCAATTTAGTTCATCTGACTAACGTACGGCCTAGGAATTGGATGCTGACGGTATCTTCTGTGTTTGGGGAACGTATGCCTTCACTTTTGGTATTGATGGCTGGGAATTTCTCGTCCACTCTTAGCTAGATGCCAAGCTCTTAGCTGTGATTTCATTTCAAAAAGCAGCATCATGCTGCAACACATACATTTTCCCCTTTTCCAGGTGGTTGGTGGAAGAAATTCGTAGTTCTTTAGTAGCTCTGTAAAACATAACATTAATTCTGGTTGTATTTACACTGGGAGAAATCTTGCCCAGGTTTATATTAATATGAAATTTGCCACTGTGTCACCAAAGACAGGTTTTGGCATTTTATGGTCCATTCCAATGTAGTAGGAAGCAATTGTTGATTGACCTCTTTGTGAAATCATGGATGTATTACAATATCCAGCTTTCCTCCAAAGCAGCTCACAACTACAAGGCTCTCTTTGTGGAATATCAGCATTTATGCATGATGTGAAAATCAGAGGGATGTGCTCACCTAGATTAATGTTTTACTTTGCTGGCAGTGGTTGCAGTTTTACTGAAAGTGTCACAATATCTGATGTTTTTCTTAAAGATTCTACTCTTGAAGTGAACAGATAATGTCAAGATCTTTATTTTTTTGTTTGTAAAATAAGTTTCTAGTCCTTGTGATTGGAGGGAAGACACTGAATTTATGATCAAAGCAGAACACAAAGACTCAGAAATGAGAAAAATATAAATATAAAGGCTGGTACTTACTAGATTGGTTAATAATATTTTAAAAACACATTGGAATTTTCAGAGGGAAAATGGGGAAAATGGTGAAAGGCAGGAGGGAAACAACATGAGATCAGGATCAGCAGTAGTTCATTTGCATTTTGTTTTCAGTTTGGTCTGGGGAATAGTTCCGTCGTCTGAATACTAGCTTTGAAATCCCTGTGCAAGTTGAATCTGTATCTACAGTATCAGCAGCGGGACTAGAAATAAAATTCTCACCTTCACACCTCTACAAAGAACAAGTATAGCAGTGAGATTTTATTACATATTTTGCTAGCCATTTAAACAAAGATTACTGAAACGGTTCTGTCTGGTGTTACTTATCTGTGTCTTTATTAGTTGACCAAGAAATGCACTATTCATCATTCATCTGTATGACGATTCTGTGCCTCTGCCTGTTTGCTTGGCTAGATTTCCTCTTCCTTCCCCACTTAAAAGTGTTTGGGCAGTGAAAGTACTTACTAAAACAAATTTCGAAGGTATTTCGTGACATTCTGCTGGTTTAACTCCTTAAATTAAGATTGTATGTGTTAGCAAAAGGTATGCATCCATTCAGAGATGACTCATTAGAACTGCTATGGGAATTACTGGGTGAAATTGTAAGTTCTTTATTTTATGGGAACCAGACTACCTGATACTGAGGGTCTTCTATGGCTTCAAGAGCTGTGAAACAGCTTTCAAGACTTAAAATGAGTGGTTATGAATAATGTTGTTTTTTTTTTTCTCTGAAAACTCCAGTACGAAAAGAATAGTCACAGTAAAATTGCAAATAAAATAGTTTGTTTGCCTTGGGAATTGTTTAGTTTGTTATTTGGATTGTACTGCTACCCAGTCCCCAAACAGAATTAGGGTTTGCCTTTAGTAAATGTTTGAGTAGAAATTAAGGGTTTGCCACTGCTTTTTATATATTCATACTCCATATTAGAAATTCATACCAATGAGAGGGGTCATTGCTATAGGCAAGACGTCAAAGAACAAGATGGGCCAAGCTATTCTAAAGCTTCACTTCTGAAGCTGCAAAATATGGTAGGTGTAGGGACAGTTCTGCAGATGAAACAAAACGATGTAAATTGTGACTTTTGGGGTTGTTTTTTTCTTGTGGAAAATGAAGCATTTTAAAGAAACTGTTGAAAATTGACTTTTTGTTTTCAGAGGAGAGTTTTCCACAAAAATTCTCAGCGTTTTCAGTAAAAGCATTTGTCTTGCAAAACCCCTGTTCTGCTGCAAATAAAATGTTTAACAGAGTTGTCACAGAAAAGTCTGTTTATCGGCCTTTGTTGGGGAAAAGTTAGAACCTAGTAATGGTGGCCTGTGGCTCACTGGTTTTGTGACTGCCATGGCTTGAAAGCTTATTGAAAGGAACTTAAATGCAAATATGACTTCCTCAGGGCAAATGCCAAGCCGTTGTCTGCACACTTTTGGAAGCTGTTGGGATTCTTACTGGGGTCTTCCTTCTAGAGTCTAACCAGAAATGGCATTGTCTGCAACAGATTTTAGGTAGAGAGTATCTCCAGATCCTAACTCTGTTATGCTGATGAGGGGGAGAAGTTGCACTTTTCTTTCTCTTTCCTTCATTTCTTTGTTTCCTAAACATAATGACTATCTGCAGAAGGAAGTAAAAAGAGACATCCAGTATTTTGTCCCTGCCTTACTTCCACATGTAGATAATCTCCTCTAGTAAGTAAATCAGGGCAAGTGTCGGGAATGCTGCTTCCCCAGCCAGCAGCATAAGGAAACTGTCTGGCTATACAGAGCAAGTTTTCCCAGCTCTGTGTTTATTGAAGTTGTGAAGAGAAGCAGAAGCATTGAAAGCTTTTTGGAAACTTAAAAAAAAGGCAAAAAAAAGCATCAGCTGGCATTTGGTTTTCAGGAATTTATACAATGCTGACACGAAGCTAAACCCTTAAAGACTGTATTTTCAACCAGTCAAATCTTTAGAAGCTCCTGGAAAGCTTGAAACTTGATTTGTTTTACAACCACTGTAGAGCATCTATGAAGCTGTTGTCTTTTAAATTTGTATTGTTCTACCTCCCACGATCAGGTGGACTCTTTTGGACCCTCAAGAACAAAGGTGAAGCTACAGAGAAAGTTGTGTATCTGTCCTATAGATGCAGTGCTGTTTAGGATGGGGACAGTTACATGTTAACAGGTCTTGAACAGGAACCTTTGTGCTGCCACAGAAGGACAAAGGACACTGTAATATTTAAATCAATCTGAATTTCCTCTGACTAAAAATAAAATAAAGGAAATGGTGCAACTTGGCAAATACATCTTGACCTCATGCTATTTTTACAAGTCAGACAGATGTGCAGCCACCGATAAGCTGGTACCCAGGACCAGCTATCAAATCAGAAATCTGTGGACTCACTCTTCAAATCCCAGCACTAATCGCAATGATAAAGAGCTACCTTTCGATTAATCCTGCCATGGACTTTAGACGAAAGATACTGCAGTTTAATTACTGAGTGAAATCCACTTTGTCTGATCTGCCAGTCTGCACTGTAATGTCATAATATAATCAGCTTCACCCCTGTCTGAAGCTCTAGGGCTGTGAAGTCCAAGGACTTGTTTGATTGGAAGAAATAAAACGATGTTCAAACAACCACCAGCTACAGTGCTGTAATTACCAAAATCCTGTTTGCATCTGTCTGTCATTTTCACCATTGTTGTTCTTCATGACACGAAGAGGCAAGGGGAGCTCGTGGTGGTGAAGAGCAGCAGCAACCTGACAGGTGACAAATAAAACGTGGGAAGGTTTGCTTGCAGAAAATAGTAATTGTAAAGTATTCAGGCTAATTAAACTGGGTCTCTTCCTTACATATTTCCCATCGGCTTCAGTGACACACTCCAGTTCAAGCAAAGCCAGCCATCGGTACTGTCATCTCATAATTAAAACCTGTAACTGATCTGGGAGTGTCTCCACCATGGGTTCCACTGCAGGGATAGTGTCTTGTGAGTGTAAGAAATCGTATTTCTACCCATGTGAGAGAGGCAGCAGGGCTGCCACAGCGTGAGGTGTTCCCTCCCACCCCCCTTAGGAGATATTAGCCATGATATGGAGGGAGTATTTCATCAGACAAAGAAAGAGGCCATGGCTTAGTGAAATGCGTTACTTAACATGTCTTGCACAGGTGTATGGCTCCGTTCCTGCGGCCACGTGGGAGCTCATTGCAGTGATTTCCACTGAAAGCAAAGGGAGGATTTAGGATGCTCCTGATCTCCCAGTGTCAGGCCTTCATTCTCCCTGACCTCCTTTATTAAGGGTACAACCAGGGAGAGTCGACAGCAATTTCTTTTCAGTGTCCCATGGAGAGTTTTATACTGGAAAAGTTCATTAGCTTTTCCAGGCTCGTTTTACAAAGCTCACTGCATACCGGTGACTTCCTCCCACCTCTGACCTCAGCAGAACCGGTTCAGTAACAAGAGGTGAGAAGATCCAACGTGTGTAATGCATGCTTTGTTTGGATACCTTTTTGGCCATGCAAGGGAGGTTGTGATAGTGGTATGTAGAGAGAGTAGCTGACAATGCCCTCAAAAATGGATTGTTCTCAAGTTACTACTAGACGTAGATGCTAATGACCACAAAAGGAAGCACAGTTTTTATCCAGCTGCAGCTTTTAGGGAGGGCACTCCACCTGTCCTCACTAGGTGAACTCTGGTTGAATTGTCTGACATCTTTTCAATGCTTAGGCTTTATTCCCCCAACCATCCCCAGTAATCCTGATTTATCTCATCTTTCCTTCTCATCGTTCAATGTCTCTGCTTTTTCCTTTGCATCTTTTAAGTCTTTTGACCCTTTCCAGATAGGTCTTTCTTTCTCACATGATGTATTCTGTACAACTCATACTATCTGAGCTGCACTTTTGACTCTATTCTACCCTTCTAGCATGTTCTGTCACTCTTCTTTCAGGGCCTCTCCCCTAAAAGCACTTGCAATTCCCATCTCTATCCATCTGTTTTTATAGAATGAGCTGGTAGACTCTCATAGTGAATCACAGCCATAGTTTGATGATGAGTCCTGTGCTGCTGCTGCCTCAAAGGACGGGCTTGTCCAGCACCTATGACTAAGGAGGCCAAGCATGGGGTAAGATGAATATTCTTTGGATATCCTGGAGTTATATAGCTTGTGGGTATATTTCCCCCTTATTGCAAAATCAAAGCAATGTCTTGGGGCAGAGACTGGGGATAAGGAAGAGTATCAGACAGCAGTTGTTAGCAGTATGTGTCTGTGTCTTAAACTTGTGATACGTTTACTTTCTTCCTCTTCCTTTTGTACCCTGTAGCTGACAGCGGTGCCTAGCATTGCCTGTCAGCAGGGATGGCACGAAGGGTGTTTTGCAATGGAAATCTGGCTTTAAACCTAACTGGGTTTGTCACTACTGTTTTAACTTCTGAATGGTATTTAAACATTACAGTCTGCAGAGTTGGTTCCAGCAGGATCTGTCTAGAGGAGGCTGCTTTGACCAGCAGCAATGGCTCTAACACTTTATTTGCACAGTACTTTGCCCAGTCTAACCCTTGGCTTTAGAAACAGAAATGTCAGAAGGAAAATGTTCATGGCTTCTTTTAGATTCCCAAGAGTATTTTTCAGCATGAAGGAGTCCATCTAGTTGCATGGCCTTGCTAATACTATTCCACTGCACTGATGATCTTGCTTCCCAGGGGAAAAATACCAGGGGAACCTGAACAATAGTTGTATGGCCAGTTACTACAGAAATTATTTCTTTTCCAAATGTGAGGATAATGGAGGGCATAGGGTAGTGTATAATAGCACTTAAAAAAGAAAGGCAGAAATTAGTGTATATTGATCAGAATAAATTGTGTTCCTTTACAATAGGAAAAAGATACATGAGGGTGAAGTACAGGCTTAGCGTGGGAAAGTCTTGTTACAATGTCCAGTGACGTGAAGTTCCCATCTTTCTAAAGACCTCAGTTCATACTTACAAACACAAAGAGAATTCTTAACATAGTGGTTGTCACATACTTCGATGTGTGAAGGTTTGTTTTCATAATGCTGTACTGCAGCCCAGTTACAACTTGGGGGGGTTCTGCAGAGATATGGCACTGGTTCTGGGGTAGCTAAGACTACCATCATGTTATTTAGAATGCCATAGGAACATATCAGATAGCCCAGCTCACAGTGGTCATGGCTGTATAGATTATTTTAGCTTATCTGCTCTAGAGAAACGAGTTTCTTTTCTCTCAGTGGTATTTGTTGGTCCCACTTGTCTTAGAATAGATGCCATCTAAAACCTAGCCTTATACTGTGTGATCTAATGATTTTTGCTGTGCAGAATTGTTCCGGGTTCAGCTGTAACAGTCATTTTTCTCCTTCCTAGTAGCTGGTGCAGTGCTGCGTTCTGTCGTTGACCTGAGAACAATGCTGATAACACCAGTGTTTTCAGTTATTGCTAAGTAATGCTTACCCCAATGAAGGACTTTTCTGTCTCATGCTCTGCAGTGTGGAGGGACACAAGAAGCCATGAGGAAGCAGACAGGACATCTGACCCAAACCACCCAAAGGGGTGTTCCATACCACAGCACATCATGCCCAGTATAGAAACTGGGGGAGTTACCTGGAAGGCCCAGATCGCTGCTTGGATCGGGCTGGGTATCGGTCAGTGGGTGGTGAGCAGTTATATTGTACATCACTTGTGTTTATTGTTGGGTTTTTTTCCTTTTCCCTTTTTAATTTTATATTCTCTTCCCTTGTTATTTCCATCTTTATTATTATTATTATGAGTTGTAGTTGTGTTATATTATAGTTATTGGACTGTTCTTATCTCAACCCATGGGATTTACTTTCTTTGGATTCTCCTCCCCATCCTGCTCAGAGCTGGTCTTTCAGCACTTATTCCTTAGCTCCCATGCTGCTTGTTCACTCATAGTCTTGTAACCGTGCTCATGTTAGTCCCACAGCTTAGACTGAACTCCAGTGCAGATGACCCACAACAACAGGTTTACAAGTACCTTGATTCCATCTTCCCCAGTTAATATCCAATTACTAAAACAGCTTCTACTAATTTGGGGGCAGGTTATTGTTGGATTACTGAAAGCTCAACTTAATTTAGGAAGGTGACAAACTCAGAAGACAAAATAAAAGGGTAGTTAAGTGATACTAAATGTAATCAATGTATTCCTAGGCCCCACATGGCACAAGAAAGATGTTTCATAAGAAGAGTGATACTTGTAGAACATCTTGAAAAGTTCCATTCAGATGCTGGATTCAAATCCAACTCCTGGAGAGGAGCAAGAGCTGAATCTCAAGTCTGCTCCTCAGATGTGCAAGTCATAGGAAAGTAACTCTCTTTCTAATTGAAAATTGTATTGTGGTGCTGTGGTATTGATTTTAGAGCAGGTCAGAACTCTATTGACAAGGTGTCACTTCATCATAATATTTCCTTTTCTCTGTAGCACAAAGACTTTGATGAAAAGAACTGTCTGGTCACTTCTGATGTTAGAGAGATTGAAAACTTCATGGGTTTAGGTCTGAAGGCATTTGGCCAGCTTGTATTTTAGAATGTTTGAAACCTGTGATTTCTGTTCGAGTGAAGAAAGCTAAATTCCCATCCACTGGCCAGCTTTAATTAAAATTACCCCCTCCCTAGCAACCAGCCTGATGGCAGTTCACTGAGAAGAGATGCTATGCTGAGAATCCCAAGGAAGCAGGGGGAGCCAAGTCATCTGCTCAACATGGAGAAAGTATAGCATGCCCCACAGCTGTGCAGGCTGGCTCCTCACCCATTCACTAATGGGCACCTTCCTGATATGCCGTGGCCATCAGCCAGGTCACCTTGGCATTCATCGGAAGGCAGGGCTATGTTCATATTGCTTGTGGTCATTCTTACCCCCCTTTTTAAATGGAGGTTGAATTGAAGCCCCCACCATTCGCCAAGAGCCAGAGGAGAGTTAATGTTTTTGGTCTCTGGTCCTGCCGATGCTGCTAACATTTTAAGGGCAGAAGGCAACTGCTAATTGTGATGTAACTTGAATGATTTCATCGCCTTACTCCTCTCACCCCACTGGGACATTCATCAACTCTTTCTGGTCACTGTTGACCTGGGACGGTACAATCTGGCAATCTCAAATAGCGATTTAGCCAATTTGGAGTAGATTTATCCACTCTGGTCCGTTTCTATAGATGTTTTTCTTACCCCGTTATATGCAGAATATTCTCGTGCTTAGAGTTGTGTGGAGACTTTTGCTTTTGTTATGTTTCATAATAGTTTTATTCACACGATTAAACTATATCATGTCAAGGGTGAGGAGAAACCTCATTTAACATCTTGTTGCCAATCCCCCAAGCTACACGTTTTTCCCTAAGACCACTGCTCTTGTAAATCATAAAATACTCTTTTTGGAGCAGTTATCAGTTGTTCAGTCTTTCTGCCCTTTTACTTAAAGAGTAGCTGAGAAACCAGGGGGCATCTTACTTGACTGTCAGAGCCTCTGTTGAATTCATCCATAGGTCTAAAGAGATCAAAATTGTTTGAATTGACCCTTTCTGTTGCTAGAGTGGAGAGAAATCCTTGAAGCTTTCTGTTTTCTTGTCATGTACAGTCTCCCTTTGTCAGTTCAGGTCCAAGGTCCCTGTTTTCATTTTTGTTAGGAATAGCTGCAGCTTTAGCAATATCTGCCTTTATAAAGCCTATAGTGAGAGAGCGAGACTGAGCAGGAGAGTGTGAAGGGTAGAATATACTAGGTGAGTATCTGATCCTTAAGTACCTTACACTGTCATAGAGATCTGCAGCCTTCTCAGGAATCACAGTTGTGGCTTCTGTGGCAGAGAATGACAACAAAAGCAACTTTGCCCACCACAATTACTATTCAGATTTGAGGCCTGGGTTTTAAAACAAATGCATTTGGAGCAGAGATGTGAAAAGGAAGAGAAACGCAAGTGTGGCTTATTGGGGGCCCTGCAGACAGAAAATGATTGTGTTTCTAGCACTATTGATTTTTTGCAGCAGCTGATATTTCAATCTGGGTGCAGCATGTCTGAGAGTCTACGCACACTGTCAAGAAGAAATATGATAGTGTCTTAAAA
Source organism: Melopsittacus undulatus (assembly GCF_012275295.1). Classification (NCBI taxonomy): domain Eukaryota; kingdom Metazoa; phylum Chordata; class Aves; order Psittaciformes; family Psittaculidae; genus Melopsittacus; species Melopsittacus undulatus. The sequence continues at coordinate 110,434,492 of NC_047528.1, read as the reverse complement.
GATTAATAATATCGCTGGTCCTCAGGAGGCCTGTCTTAATTCACTGGCCTGTTCCTTGGCATGTACTGTAATTTATCTAGTCTGATTTGAATAGCAAATGGCAATCGGCTGCCATTAGGGAAATAGGCATCAGTCTTATTGATCCAGGATGGGCTGGATTTTATTTAAGGAGAGCTGCAAAATGTTATTAACTTCCGGATGAGAGGCTGGAGGTGGAGAATTTTTTGCAGTGTTCCACGGGGGGGTGAATTACATAGAATCTTGAAAGTCCTGAAATAGATAGGAACAGGGGAGACCTGGGAAATGGGGGATCAACTGCTACCAGTTTGTTTCCAAAGACACTGGTTATTTCCACCACAGCTTTTCTCTTTCCTGGGTTCTCTGCGTGACTGTGAATGATGTGTTCAGTTGTCTTTGGGTGAAGGCAAGGGTGCTTTGCATTTAGAGAGAAGAACATGTGATGGTTGATCCTTCCAGGTAAAGCTGGAGTTGACTCTTCACTGCGATGCATGAGCTGTTAGTTTTCCAATCCCCCTTACTATGCTTAACAGGAGCTATACAATTTAACCTCCAGGCACCAAGGGGAGTACGAGTTCCTGATGCACTGCTTGATGTGTGTTTGGAACTGCTGCCAGTGCTTCCTAAGGGAAGAGCTGATGCAAGTAGAAGGGAGGTAATACTGTTTTTGTTGTAAAGGTCCTGTCCTGGTTCCCTCTTCATACCAGTTCTCATCAGAAGTCACTGTGGGGAATAAAAACAGGTTTTAGGTTATCTTTGCATACTGCAAATTTAGCTTTTTTCAGTGGATGTTGTTGGTAAATATCATGCTGAGCTACAGATGTGAGGAAGACTGGTGCAGTTCCAGTCTCTACTAACAGAGAAATCTTATGGGAACATTGGGAGTCTGAAAACTAATGCCTGCTTAATAAAACTAAACATAAAGAAGTGAAATTACACCGAATACCTTGGGAAATTTCCTGTCTCATGGCATACCGCTGTGGAATAATCTGCCCAGGAAAGAGGTGGGAGCCTGGTTATTTGGGACTTCTTAAAATGAGTCTAGATAGAACATCAGAAAAAAGAAAAAAATAGTGTTAAGGAATACCCCAGCTCAGGTGGGAGGATGGAGTAAATGATTAAACACCATAGGTCTCTCCAGCTTTAATCGCTGTAATTCTTTGATACATCAGACTCTCCCAGCAGGAATCACTCAAAAGAAAGATCCAGGAGTGCTGTCTATTAAAAAGCTTATAGGTACTTCCGTTCCAGCAGGAGACACTGTAAGGAACAGTGGAGGAGTGTTGTTCATAAGGGAGTTCAAACCTGCTCTCCAGTCCCACTCGTGCTGGGAAGCCTGCTCTTCAGGGAGCCGTGCAGGAATGGTGGCTCTGGGGAGCAAACAGGCTCCCTGCGGAAGGCACTAGGAGGACTGGGCAGGGACTGCTCTTTCAGGAGGTGGGAAGCATGTAGTGAAGAAAGGGATGGGGAAGGGATGGTGCTCACAGCTGGTCAATGTTAGCTTCTTACCTTTGAGAAGCTTCTTTAGGCTCACAAGAGGATCTTACCTCCTTCTTTTTCCAACAAGCATTTGCAATAAGGAGAAAAAGGTGTGGGAACATTTCAGAGAAGTAGCTTTTTATTTCTTGCATTCCTTTTGCACCTCAAGCATGAGGATAGAGAATAAAGCACTACAGGAAATGGCCATGCACAAAAGCAATGAAATAAATTGAAACTGACTTTGGTGGGGTTTTTTTTGAGCAGTGGTAATTGCTATATGTTGTGATGTTTGCATAAGAAATTAGTTAATGTGTAGGAGAATGACATGTGATACATTTTATTTGCCTGATGACTGTAGTCTCTGAATGAATGACTTATTAAGGTTAATAAAAAAAAATTTGCTTGTGACTTGTAATAATCCAATTGCTAGAATTTAACATCCCCTTATGCAGAGTTGCCTAAAGGGGGGAAAACTAAATTATACATACGTTCTAATGACCGACTGGCTATGCTTTTATTTATTCCTTAATAGCGGTTTGAGAACAAACAATGTGTTCTAAATTGTTGGTCTGTCTGTCTTTCTGCCTGCCTGGGCAGGAACGTTATGGCTTTCTTAATTCTCCTGTGTGATTTATCATCCCCAATTCATTGTTTTGCATAACTCTGCTCAAAATGAAGAAATGTCATTATTTTGCAGTGAAAAAGTTGTCATTTGCATAATGCCTGCCATTAATTATTGTGAGACTAATGCAGTTGTTGATATTTTTAGGGCACAGTGGTACATCCTGCACCTTGTATAATGTCATTCTGAAAACATGGGTAGTTAATGGTGCCACAACACTGCACAAATGCAAGAAAGGAGGAGAAGAGGAGGAAGGGCACATAATGGAACAGGCTGTGATCTTTATTTAGGCTTTGCTTTTCCTGAAATACATGGTGAGAGACAACTATAAACAGAAGCAAAAGATAGGAAGCTGTGACAAGAGAATGGGGGAATGAAGAAACAGAAATGTTACCCTCTGCATATGTTAGTCAACATGGACCTAACTAAAACTCCTTCATGCTGATGATCTCTGGAATTTGAGAAAACTCATGGCAGTAGTTGAGTGACTGTTATCCCATAGCTGTATCTTTCCCTCCTTGGGGAAGTCATTTGTTACTTGCTTTAGTGGCTTATTTATTTTTATAATGGAGTTATTTCATAACTCGTTTTCAGACATATAAAGGGAAAATCCGTGCATATACATAAGAAATATTATTTCATAATGTCCTTTGCATCTCTTATGGGAGAGCATAACAAACAGTTCTGATTGTCATTAAGAATTCAGTAACTCTTAGTTACTGAAGTATAGTTCTTGATCTTATCTTCGCATCCAGAGCTCACTGCTATTTGAAAGGGTCACTTGATTCAAACCACCAGTAGTTGTGGAAAAATATCCTTGCCCAGATGGGCTTGCACATTGCCAGAGAAAACATCTTTTTGATTACTTTTTCATCCTCAAGGTAGTGCATTTGGCCCACAGAAGTTGGAAGTGGGGAGAGAGAAGGGTGGTTTCCTATACTTCTGTAAAATCTAGAAATGAAGAACATGGGACAGGACTGTTTCAGCTGCCTTTTCCAAGGACTTCCATTGCTCCTTGAGTAATTAGGAGCTGCTGTTCTCTGAATAACATGTGCACAACCATAAACCATAATGATTGAGTGAAACAAGTATTTGGGTCTCAGGCTGGCAGATGTTTTCTTTCCTACATGTTTTGTAGAACTAATATTGCTGCTGCAGCATTGCCTTCATGCATTAGCCTTTCTCTACCCTGCTTCTTTTTCAGGCCTTAGTAGGAGAATGGTAGTGAACAGCTTCTGAGTCTGTAGTCATGATTGAATGCTAATGGAAGAAATTAGTTCAGAAGGACATAAAACATCAACAGATCCCAAAGTTTTTGGTATCTTTACCAGGAAACTAGAAGCTTTACATCCCTTTGCCATTCTACAGTGCTGTTAGGTCTTTTTTCTGTTTGCTAGTGCATCTTCAAATGCCAGAAGGAGAAAACATGGCCGTTTACTCTTCAGATCCTGAGATTCACTGCCTCCAGAGGGATGTTGTTTTTTCTCCTGTTTTCTGCCATTAGAATTAAAACAACAACAAAGAAAATTAAACCACAAAAGTTTAAATAATGCTAAGAGTCTAACTGAAACCCACAAAGGGCAGGAAATTCATCTCTGAAGATTGCCAGTCTGTCCTCAGCTCACCCTATTGTCACAGACAACTGAAAGTCGTTCCTACAGTGGGTGATCTTACAGACCACAAATGCTGCAATATGTAGGCACAATAGGAAAAACAATAGAACAGAGACTAAGCTTTGTTCTCAGTTTCTTGGATTTGGTAGGTGTGAGACAGATCCTTAAGGTAGCAGTACATCAGGCTAATTTTTTGTGTGTTTTTATGGACTTGGAGCACAAGCACAGTGCACAAGGAGTGTTTCATAAAGTTGTAACTCATAGTTATGGCCTTCAGTGTTACAGAAGCAGTCCATGTGTAAGTTGTTGATTTCTTACACCCATACCACTGCCCCTGCTTGAGACTGTTGAGAAAGATACGATATAAAATACCTCATGTTGACAATAGTTATAGAGAATGCAAATCAGAAATTCCTGCAAAAGATTGTGACAACAAAATGTCATAACTTTGCCATTCATCGTGCTGATGATCTGAGTATCTTCAAGGGCTTTGCGAATCTTGCAGTGTGGAATCCTTAGAGCTGCTTTTCCCAAGTCACAGGATTACATATATGGTGCAGTGGGAAGGAGGTCCCTGTCCGTGGTATCCTACCCCTGTTGGAGAAGTTTATGCTACAGATGAGCTATGAATTTGCTGGAAGAGCATGAATACTCGGGAGTGCTGCTTCAGTAGGATGAGTTCAGGAGATCCTTGACACCCTTTAGAATGAAAGAATCTAAATTGTCTTCCTGTCTTTGATACAGACTCTCTGTGTGACCACAAAAAAGTCACATCGTTTCTCTCTTAATTCTCTACAATGAGGAATTTAAATCATTCCAGACATCTGAGGGTACATTGTGAGGATTAATTCACCAAAATTGTTGAGATATTCAGGCTCTATATTGATGAGTACCACAGAAAAGCCAGAAACAAAAAAACATCTTATTTCATGCAAGACTTGGATGGCACTCAGTAAACAAGGCTTGGGGCCACACACTGAACAGAGAGGATAAAAAAAGAGTATTTGAATTAGTCTCATTCCCTGGATGCTATCCATTATACAGAACACAAAATATACAATCATAACATGGAAGATTGTATTGTAACACTACAGCTGTTGTGACAGACTTCATTTTGATATTTTCATACTTCAGCGTGCTTTGCTTTGTGACCTTAATGTTTTTACTTAGTTTTTAAAAGGCATTTTTGAGTGTAACATGCACAATAGACTAGCAACAGCTTCCACAGAAAACACTCCATAGTATGAATGTTGAACACTCATTAGAACCAAAGGGGGTATCGTCAGTGGTAGCTACATAATGTAGTTTTCATCTCAGGAATGAATATCACCTATTGGAATCTCAGACAGTTACGAAAACCTGCTGTATCACATGTCTCCTGAGAGAATACCTTGTTATTCAAACACCTCTGTCTCACTCTTAACTGTGTCCTTAACATACACTTTGACTATGGTTGTACCTGGGGAAAGATATTAATCAACAACCACTAGGCTGACAGTGCAATAGTAAATCATCAGTTGCAGCCATAATCCGTGTGCTCCATAAATTCATTTTAAAGCCAGAATCTCTGTGATCTATGTGTTAGATATGTTGAAGCTTAGCTGCTGTCTGATATACATGTCAGACTGGTTCATTCTGCTCCTCAGAAATGTGCAGATGAGCCTTCCCATTTCTTAGTGTGGGGTAATGTTTTCTGGTTTTGCATCACTGTGTTTAATAGCTCTGGTAGAAAGGGCTATTAAAGCCCAAGCTTTGTTTTCTGATTTTGTACTATTGCTTTTTGAAACCATTTTCGCTTTTGGCATTGAAAACATCCTGTGCCAGTGAATTCCACAATTTAATTACATACTGTGTAAAAAACATGCTTCCTTTTGTTTGCTTTAAACCTGGTGCTTGATAACGTCTTTGGATGCTTCCTAAAAACATGTAATGAAAAGTGGGGAGCAATTATTAACAGTTTGCCTTGTCCTTGTTTGTTATGATTTTATAAATCTCCTTTATGTTTTTCTCAATCTTTCATTTTCCAGGGCAAAGAACCCAACTCATCTTAATCTGTCCTTGTACAGAAGTTATTCCAATGCTTTGAACATCTTGCTGAGCTTTTTTGCATCTTCTTAGGCTGCTTATATCTTTTTGCATTGAGAGTTGAAACCTACATACGGTGTTCACTATGTGAGACTACTGTGGAGTTATTAGAAGACTATAATTATTGGTTTGGTTTTATTTTCTAGTTCTTTTGTAATAATTCCCAACTTTTTTCTTTACCAGCACAATACTGAGCAGGTACATCCACCAGGATTCCATGCTATCTTCCCTGTGTGGTAATAGCTAAATTAAACCCTATTATGTTGTATAAGTATTTACTGTCTTTTATAACATAACTTTCTTTTAGGGTCTTTGGTGAGGGTGTGCGTGTGTGTGTTTGTTTAATAATGAGAACTACTTGAATCTCTCGCACATATGCCCATTTGTGAATTGGAATTTCCCTGTGTAAAAAACTCATTGAATCTTCTCCAGTTGATCTCCCCAAATGTTTGTTATTATTTATTGTATTTTCTATCAGTTTCCATGGCATAGAATGTAGACCAACTGACCTGTGAAGGTCCCATTAAAGCCCTTTTTCACTATTGCCATTAAATCACTTTCTATTCTTTTGATGCCCACCCTGATGATGTGCAAGAGTTATTTAGGTGTAAGCTCTTTCACGCTGGAGTTTCTTTCTAATTGTAGATAGGAATCATTTATTCTCTCCATTATATATGTGCTCAGACTTGACCTTCCAGAGAAGGGATTTCACTCACAAACCTTTTTAAACTTCTTCATAGTGAACACAAGTACAAAGAATTAATTTAGGGGTTTTGTTCTTTGAACACGCTCTTTTACACCTCATCTGGTGACAGGAACAGATTTTGTGTAAGGTGTTTAGAAAGTTTATTTATGGCTTTAAAAAGTTGTTCCATTTTCATGGGACTGCTTTATTCTACATTTACTTTCTTAAAAAAATATATATATATTCAAAATATACACTTTTCTCTGCTTTAAGCATTTAGATAAGATTTCCTTTATTTAGATGGCGTCATTTTACTTCTATTGAATCCCTTTACTTGGCTTACTTTGTAAAAATCCTATTTTCTTTTTTTTCCCCCATGTGTGGTTATACATTTGCTTTGTGAATTGTGAGTAATGAGTAGAAATAAATTACTGTAGGACAACTTTAAAGGTTCCTGTATCTAAAGGAACCATATCATGCTTTTCTCCTGGAGATTTTTGCCCTCTTGCAAAAGATTTGCATCTGAAGTGGCAGCCGAATTATGACAGTATAGAACCTAGCACATTCAGGTAAATCAGAACTGTTCAGGGATTTCTTTAGTACCTCAGGCTGTAATTTGCTGTGTGTGTGTGAGACAGACTGCTGTGATGTTCCTCAAAATGATTGAGGCAGACAACTGGGGGTCAGGATTATTACAGCTATTCTGAGGTAAGGCTTTCCTTTTACTTGTAAGAGATGTGAAACTCTGATAACATAGCTTCTACCAGTAGCATCTTAGAGCATTTTACCCTTAGCTGCTTCTTTTTTAGTTTTGTTTTCCTATATTCCTTATTTTAAATAGGATCTTGTGTTTTCTTTTTTTCCGCTGTAATTACATATTGCTGTAGCGGATTTTGTTGTTATTATTTCAGTCCTATAAAGAACTGAATTTATGTGCCTTTTGTTCATTATTAAAAGGTGGTTCTTTAATACACACATACTGAAGTAGGTTTAGTGATCTTAACTAAAGCAAAGTTGCCTCTTCTTCCATAAGTTTTTTGACCAGCTCTTGCCTCTCAAGTCTTCCATATTGCATTTCATAGTCACTGTCAGGATTTTGGTAGGATGTTGCATAGTATGATTCTAACAGCATTCTCTTCCTTTTTATGTCTGGAACGAAAACTAATGTAGATTTAATGGTACTTCTTAACTTTCTTTTACTCCTTTATATATGTTTTAGTTCACAGCAAGATTCCCTCACATGTGAATTCTATTCTGATTATTATGAAACCCACCCTAGTACTGAAAGACACAACATCTTCTCCAGCTACTGAAGTTGTCTTGCATGTCTTTGGAAAATAGGCTTTGCATTTATCTTGATACTGTATTGTAGAGCTTACACATTTTACCTGGCTACCTGTACAGATGCTCTGCTCAAAGTGAAAACAGATTTCGTCTACTGAGGTAGTTCTTTGCCAAATTTGTGACCTGAAGTTTACCAATTTATATCCTTTTTTGCAGAGGTACAGGGGTTTCATGGTTTCATCCATAGATGAGGCATCATTCTGGCCTCTACACGGTTCTGTACCTCCAGCCTTAGAATTTCCCAGGTAATATTTTTAAGTCTGGTCCATTTTGCTGTAGTTGGAGCCATTTCTCCTTTGTAGGATACCTTGCATCTAAAGGGGCTTTTGGACAAATTTCCCTTTAGTAGAGACCAGCCTCAAAAAAAGAGCAAGTTTAATGTAGTGTCTAACTCGCTAGCATCCTATTCAGACAATCAGTCACTCATTCAAACTAGTATACTGATGGGATTGGAAACTGTCAAATTGATCTCAAGAAATAGTTTTGATTTGGTATTACGTATTGGCTGACACAATTTCCTGTCTTTTGGCTTGCCAAGAGTGCTGTCTCCCACAGTCTTGGGGATGCCAGAGGACCTACAAGACCTGGAAGCTCTTCCAGTAACACATTGTGAAAAGTACTTTAAATGGTTTTCAAAGTACATCAGAATCTCAATTATCTGAAGAACATGGGAAGAACACTGAGTAGAGCTCGATAATCGCGTTTACCAGTAACTAAAATGCCCGCATGCCCATAGATCTGTGGAAATAATTAGT